>NC_133326.1:706581093-706881093 GCF_042186555.1 Aquarana catesbeiana
CCCCCTGACGCACGGGGATTTGACGGAGGCTTCCCTGTGGCATTCCCCGTGATGTCAGAGGGGGGCGTAACGGGTGACCCCGCCCCCCCTGCCATGTGGTTTGATCTGGTATGGATTTTTGAGGGGACCCCACGCCATTTTTTAGAAAAATTTTGGCCGGGGTTCCCCTTAATATCCATACCAGACCTGAAGGGCCTGGTATGGAATTTAGGGGGACCCCCCCACGTAATTTTTTTTTAAATTTTGGTTCGGGATTCCCCTGTGGGGAATTCCCATGGTGTTTTTATCAATGAACTTTTATGTGTATTGTCGGACCGGCAATTCATTAATAGCCGCGAGTAGTTTTAAATGACTTTTTTTCCTTTGAAATGTCATTTTGCTGTCAGACTGTTCTAAACACGGGAAACATGCGCCCCTTTACAGGCATACTATAGACACCCCCCAGGTACGAAATTTAAAGGAATACTACACTTTTATTGTTTCACTTTAAGCATTATTAAAATCACTGCTTCCGAAAAAACGACCGTTTTTAAAACTTTTTTTTGCATTGATCCATGTCCCTTGGGGCAGGACCCAGGTCCCCAAACACTTTTTATGACAATAACTTGCATATAAGCCTTTAAAATTAGCACTTTTGACTATTCATGTTCGTGTCCCATAGACTTTAACGGTGTTCGCGTGTTCGAACAAATTTTTTGCCTGTTCGCATGTTCTGGTGTGAACCGAACAGGGGGGTAGCGCAGAGCACAGAGTATTGAACTATGAGCCCACTCATGGGTGTTAGAAAAGCGAATGAATATTCACTTTTCTAACACTGAACCGCCTCCCAGCCAATCAGGAGGCACATATCTAATACCCGTCACCTGATTGGCTGAAGGCACCGGAGCTGTGATTTGACGCCTAGCAGAAGGAAGACGAGACAAATGGAGGACACAGGAGCCGTCACCCGCTGCTCATCCCACAGCTCGCAGCCTGACCTGCTGCCTGATCCCCTACCAAGATGAGGTAAGTGCCGGGCAGTCAGGGGGCGAGCAGGTGGGCAGGGGGGGTCACAGTGGCTGCATTTGATGGGCACAGTGGCGGCATTTGATGGTTTTTCTTTTCAGTATTTTTCTGAATTTTGCGCCCCCCCCCTGCAAAAAAATTTTGAGCACCAGTCACCACTACTGAGGATTATATATCATGGTGTGAAAGACCTAAAAAAAAGATTGCTGTGGGTGGTCAATACAAATTATAATAGAAATATTGGAATAAGAAGTAGAGAAAAAAAAGTTAACAGCTCATGATATTCCTTTTTTTAACACAGTGTAACACCAGATATAAGTCAACTGATAGGATTTTAAAAAAACATTTTTGGTATTTTTTACAAACTTATCCCAAACAGAAAGAAATATTATCTCCTAAACCAGCCATCATCTTTAGAAAATCAAAATGTGTACAAAATTGCCCAGCTCCTAGTTGCATAAAATGAACAAGCAAGACACTAATTACCTTTATCTGCGCCAGATAGACCTAACCCCTAATATCCCACAGCTGCGGTTACTAAAAGACTATAAATGTCAAAAAGTAAAGAATTAAAATGTGTGACTACGCTCTAATTAAGACCAATGTGTGCAAAACCTAGTCCTACTACTTAAATTGTCAAAAATAACTATTGTTTGTTTTGCTATTACATTGGTGATGTTATAAGATGACAGTGTGTGCTGTGACCATAGATTTCCTTTAAGTAATGAAAAAAATGATTGCTGAATAAACAGGCCCATGGTGTAAATAAAAAAAAAATGCTCTGGTCCATAAGGTACGGGAGCTGAAATGGTTAATAAACACTTATTCCGTGTAAACTATTATACTGTAAGATACCGAGATAAAATATAATCTGATAATAGCGTGCTTTCATACATCATATGACTGTTATAGTTGCTTCTAGTTGTTATCCTGATAAACCAAAAATATGTTTTCTGTTGCCTCATACTAAATAATTCTTTGTGCTCAGACATCTTTGTGAAACCATCTTCCCCTCACATTCTGTATCTACATTGTCCTTGTCCACAGACCAAACTACCATACCACCAGATATATAACAGGGGAATCCTCCTTAAATGAATATCAGATAATTAAAAGCACATTAGTTGTGACTTTTTAAAGCAGAGCTAAACTTAAACAAGAAAAATAGTAGAATTATTGTAGGAGCCGCTTTGTATATTCGTTCCACCAAAAATATTTTTCCCCTCTCACTAAGGATTTTTTAAGTATGCACCATGCAGTGTACCTTTAAGTGACCCCATCTCCCCTTGGGACAGGGACCTCATCTCCCCTAAGGGCAGGAACCCCATTTTCCCTAGGGACAGGAACCCCATCCCCAGACCATGCTGGCTGGCAGGGCTGGCATCAGCTACCCTTGGGTGCCAGAATAGGGGAGGGGGGAGTAAAATCCGAATGCACAGACACATGCTCTCTTAGGGTGAACTGGCTTTATATTAGTGAAGCACCTTAAAGTGATATAATCCTGTACTGTTATTATTACTATGTTAGGATTATTATTATCTTCATTTATTATCAGGTGAATGCGGTCCTCCATGCATTCACATACATTGAATCTGGCCCTTAAAGGGGTTTTTTCACCTTAATGCATCCTATACATTAAGGTGAAAAACACCTGACAGTGACCGGCCCCCCAGCCCCCCCGTTTTACTTACCTGAGCCCTGGAACTTGACCCACGTGGGGGCTGTCCCTCCGCCCTGGGTTCTTGATTGGATAGATTGATAGCAGCGCAGCCATTGGCTCCAGCTGCTGGCAATCAAATCCAATGACGCCGCCACCGGGGGGGTGGGGCCGAGTAATACATTCGGCAGCTACGGATGTCGAATGCTGGACTCAGAAGCATGCCCACAAGGTAACCCCCTCGGGGAAGCACTTCTCCTAGGGGGTTATATGATGTGGGGAGCATCCGTGAGAGCTGCCTGGGGACCCCAGAAGAGGATGTTCGGGGCCACTCTGTGCAAAACGAGCTGCACAGTGGAGGTAAGTATGATATGTTTGTTATTTTTGAAAAAAACAAACCCTTACAATCACTTTAAGTGGAAAAGGGTTGCTGACCCCTAAAACAGATGAACTCCTATTCCCTTCCCCCACAGCATACTGATCTTGAACATTCCAAGGTATTTTGAGTCTAGGAATGAATTACTTTCTTAGCTGTTAAGAGCGGGAGGACTTAACATAGTATGAAAGTGGATCTTCATGCTAATTATTTTTTAAATCAGATTCTTTTTATTGGAAAAAAAAGGCATTACATTTCCATGAATAAAAAAGAAAAAAAAAAGATAACATAGAAGTTTGTGGAGGACATACGTTTCTCTATGCATATATTTAGCAGCCTTACCATAGATACAGCAGGATATAAGACATCAATTGACATACCTTATAAAAATAAAGCGACAATTCTTGCAAATTACATATCTGCGTCTGTCATTTTGGAACTTATTGTATTTTAACTGTGTCCTCTTAATATTATTCTGGTCCCTGGCTCCACTCCCAGCCCAAAAATGGAATACCGGTCGGGGCCAGGGTGCCTCCTAACCTTAAACAGGGGGTCGGGATTCACAGTGTCTATATATTAACCATCACACAAAACTAAAACATGTAGCACGTCACTGCAGAGCAAAACAACACAACATCAATATACTGTTTTGGACTGTTCTACATCCAGATCCTCATAGCCATCGTACAGTCAGTGACCCTTCCTGTCTATTTAGTCAGCAACCCTTGTGAGGGAGCGAATGACTAAGTCCTGCCACCCAGCACTCTATTCTGGACCAGCTGGAAGGGGGCCAAACCAGGAACCTCCGACCAGGGATCCAAATATTTTCAAAATTATTTGTGCTGCCCCTGTGTATGTATGTTAGCTTTTCTCTTAGCAGGGTGTCATTTATGGCACTAACCCATTCTGCATGTGTAGGTGGAAGCACAGATAGCCATTTTCTGGCAATAAGTTTCCTAGCAATAAACAGAACCCTGAGAATGGCCATGTAAGGCCTGTATAACGACTCGTCTAACCATCCCAGTAGGTACAGCTTAGGGTCCACCTTAAATGTGAGCTACCATATTCTATTAATAGAGTCGATCACATCTGACCATTTTCTCTGCAATTTCGGGCACCTCCAGAGCATATGCACAAGGGTACCACTGTCTACCAGACAACGAGGACAGAGTGGGTCATCTCTTCTGTGCCATTTGTGTAATTTGTAGGGGGTACGGTAAGATCGGTGAATAATGAATAATTGCGTAAGCTTTTGGGAAGAAGAGAGTGATACCTTGGGCACATTCTCCAGTATGTTTGACCATTCCTCATCCGATATATGGCCTATATCCTCCCCCCATTGGGTTCTACAATTCAATGACATAGCTTTGGACACCTGCAACATTAATGAACCATACAGGGAGGAAATCTGTCCCTTCCGGGACGAAGATGTCCCCAGTTTTGCGAGCACTGTGGGTCTAGTTAATTCCCATGTAATCAATGTAGCCTGTGCAGAGATGGCATGTCTGAGCTGTAGATACTGGAAAAATACGGTATTTGGTAAATTGTATTCCACTCTCAGAGACTGAAAATACCTCGAGGCCACCGTGATATAGCTGTAAAATGTGACCTACACCACATCTAGACCAGGTGGAGAATCTCTGTAGTTTATACAGTTCAAGAAAATTGTTATTATTCCAAATACGCGACCACTCAGAATACCCTGCGTACTGAAAATGTTGTTTGGCCTTTTTCGATATTTTATCCATAAGTACCATTGTGGGACAGTCAGGCAATGCTCCAAACTCTCCCGCCTCTATACACTCCACAACGTACAATATTTCTGATAGGATCAGAGGGCCCGGGACACTGCCATTGAGCCGCTATGAAATAAAAGTATGGGTTCGGCACCGCCAGCCTACCCAAGTCCTTTGCCTCCTGCAGTGTTTCCAGTTTGATACGAGGTACCTGTTTCCTCCATATCAAAGAGCGAAAGATAGTATTACATTTTTTGAATACATGAATAGGAGTCCAGACGGGTGCATTGTGGAGCGCATACAGTAGCTGTGGGCTCCAGATAATTTTTATTAGGTTACAGCGGCCCACTACTGATAGGGGTAATTTAATCCAGCTTGCTGCTTTTTCATGAGTCAGTGGGTTAATATTAAGTTTAACATACTGGTCCAGGTTGGGGTGGATAACTATACCCACATACCTAAATTTGTCTATCACCTTGATTTGTTCTGCTGTTGAGGGAAGAGGTGTCGTAAGAGGATCAAGCGGGAGCAGCGTGGAATTGTCCCAATTTTATGTTTCATCCAAAAAAAGGAGCGCGTCATGCGCATACAAAGCTATTTTATCCTCTATGTCTCCCCGTTTAAAACCACATATCTCCGTTATCCCCCTAATGGCAGCCACCAGAGGCTCTATCCCCACTGCAAAGAGCAGTGGGGATAGAGTGGGCAGCCTTGTCTTGTGTCTCTCGTGACTCGTGAAAAGTAAAAAAAGATGATAACGTATTATTGATTCTGATGCAAGCTTTCGGTGCCCTGTACAATAGTTTAATCCATGAAATAAAGGTCTCACCCAAGTTCAATTTTTCCAACACCCTCCACAAGTAGTTCCATTCTACACTATAAAATGCCTTAGCGGCGTCTAGCAAGAGTATAGCTCTATGGCCTTGGTTATCTGCTGGGATCTGCATGTTTAGGTACAAGCTATGGAGATTATGGGCTGTGGACCTGTTGGGTATGAATCCCGACTGATCTGGGTGTACTATTTTAGTGACTACTATGGACAATCTCATAGCAAGGACTTTAGTAAGCAACTTTATATCGTTATTCAGGAGAGATATTGGCCTGTACGACTCCGGATGAGCCGGGTCCTTGCCAGGCTTCAAAAGAACCACTACCACTACCTCATACATGGAGCCTGGAAAGGAGACTTGGGCATGTGCATCCATATTCATGTTGAGCAACTCTGGAAGGAGTATACCTCCAAATTTCTTGTACATTTCGATAGGGAGGCCATCATTACCCGGTGCCTTAGAATTAGGGAACGTTGCCAGGGCATGTTGTAACTCCTCAAGGGATAAGGGGGAATTCAATATATTTTTATCCTCCCCCTGAATTGTCGGGAGTGTAATTTTATCTAAAAATTGAGTTAAGGAAGTTTCGGGATAGGATACTTTCGAGGAGTAAACATCCTGGAAAAAGGTACAGAATCCCTTCATAATTGATGGGGTATCTGTAACCACCTGCGTCGGTGACACCGCAAAGCTGTGTATGATTGGGGGCGGCTGTTGGCATTTGGCTATTACAGATAACATATGACCCGTTTTTTCCCCTTCCTCAAAGTACATTTGGGAGGTGAAGAATTTGTGTTCAGCTTGTTGGTTATATACAGTGCGATACAGTTGTTGTGTATCCTTCCATTTCCTCTCACTATCAGGTGTGGGTGCTTGTAAAAATTGTTCCTCCACCTTATCTACTGCTGCACTGGCGTCTGCTGCTGGTTTTAATGGTGGCTATCTCCTTGATGCACATCCCCCTGATGAAAGCCTTTAACGTGTCCCACACCAGACGACACAGAGTGCTTATTATCCTGTAAAAAGTGCCGTATTTGTACTTGCATGAGTTTAGTGTCCGTGAACAAGGGGATCCAGAAGGGATTCATCTTCCAATGAAGGGGGAGCTTAACTGTGTTGAAGTTTAAACTAAGCAGCACAGGAGAGTGGTCAGAGAGACTTCTGGCAAGATAGGAAACTGTAGGGTTATATGTATGTGTTAGGGTGTTACCCATGGCAAAGTCTATACGGGACAGGGAGGAATGAGTTAATGAATGACAGGAAAATTGCGCTTTGAGAGGAAATTTACATCTCCAGAGATCAAACAACCCAATCTCTGTCACATATTTAGCTAGAGTTGTATATGCTCTGGGGCCCTGTGGGCAGTATTTCCTGTGCACGTCAAGAGATGTATCCAGAGCACTATTGAAATCCCCCAGAACATATACCGGAACCTGAGGATGTTTAGCTAAAAACCTGGAAAGACAATGTAACACAGCTAAATTGAATGGCGGAGGTATATAGACATTTGCTCGTGCTAATTATTGATGGTGATAAGTGTTTGTACGTGTCTATAGGGGTAGGGGTTTGGAGGAATGGCTTGGGCACTATTTTAATGTATAGGTTCTTCCTTTTTCTTGCACTTGGCAGTTTCTGGCTATTTATTTTTTAGTTATACATGCATCTAGTGCGAACCCCTGCCAGACTATGATGGATATGATATATTGGTCACCTACCTTCTGTCACCATAACCCCATGTTTTCTGTTTAGTATGACTGATTATACCTGCTTGATATACTAAGATATGGGATACTAATATCTTGACATACTGATCTGGATGCAAAAGCAGCTGAGGAGATTATATTTTTTATATTTTTCTACGGAATCATTGTTAAGTTAAGGTGATAACTTTTTCCAACCCTCTCCCTTCTAGGTACTTCTGGGTATTTTCCCCTTGGTTCCATTTTTCTACCTCTCCATAACCCAAACTAACATGGTGAACTGGTATGTTTTTTTTTCTAATCTTATGTGTGTTGTTGGTGTTTTTTTTTTGCTTGGACTGTTTCCCTTGTTCTATGGGATAGGGGGATGTGAAACCATAAATGCCATGCACATACCTAACATTTGTCTGTATGTTATGTTTATAGAATAAAATTGGCGATATTAGGCATTCTGTCAGATGAGAGGCTGTGAAGCCCTGAAGAAGCGGATGGGAACGCAAAACGCGTAGGAAATACTCCTATCACTTTGACTATGGCCTTGTGTTTTTTATTGCTTGTACAAGTTTTAATGCTTTGTAATAAAGATGTGATTTTCTTTTATATTACATATGTTGTGTGTTGAAACTAATATGCTGAGCTGTCATCCTTGAACACCCATATTCTTTATCCTTTTTACTAGAAATGAGCCGAACCTCCACCCCCCCGGTTCGGTTTGCACAAGAACATCCGAACATGCAAAAAAAGTTTGTTTGAACATGCGAACACCACTAAACTTGAACAGGCACGTACAGAACTTAATATTTGTCTCACCACAAAGGCAGAGAAACATTTACGCTGGACTAATCATAAGTTTTTCACTTGGCGAGACCGACGGGGTTCATTGTTGGTGAGTAAGCTTATTCCCAAACATTTACACGTAGCTCTTCCAAAAATCAGACTTTCAAACGGCAATCTCTCCCAACATCCCCAAAAGATTCTTCAGGAATTTCAATATTTTTATTCTAAATTATACAACCCATCCCAGGGCCAAATTCCTATTTCCATTAATAGTTTCTTGCATACCTTATCTCTGCCATCTCTCACGGAATCCCATAGTGAACTTATGGACCAACCCATTACCTGGGAGGTAATACTCTTTCAAAATATTTTATTGAATTTCCAAAAATATAAAACAATATAAATCAAAACAATACAATACAGTACCCTTTGGGGGTGCAATATATGCCAGAGACATAGAACAGCTATTAGGCAAGCGTCTAACAGATGGAAAGGTACCTTAGAAGCCAATATAACTCTTCCAACTGTATATTATCTGCCCGGCCTGAGGACAAAAATGGGAGGAGGCAAGGAGAGGTTCCGCCAGCACCCCAATATCGATCATGCTGTGCCTGGCCGAATCTCTATGAGCCCCCAGTTTTAAAACATCACCAGTCAGGCCTGGAATCTAGCAAAAAACATCAGGGTTGCTATGACCTGATTCGCTAGCTCCAAAGGGTTCATCCTCCCAGTGAAGGACATGTTGCTCTACTGTCGGAGGATCTCTCCGTGTACCTAAGAGGGCTAAGAAGGGGGGGTGTAAAGAGGGGGGGGGGGGAGGGGTGGAAGAGAGAGGGAAAGAATAAAGAGCCTATCAACGGGAGAGGATTCGGTGTTTTGGGTAAATTTGCATTAAGAAGGGCTATGGCTGGGGTTTTCGGGATCTGAACTTTCGTAACTTTTCGGATCAGGGAGAAAATCTTGCTCCAATAGGGCCTTAATCTCGGACATTCCCACCATATGTGGGCCATGGTGCCTTAGAATTGACACCCTCGGAAGCACCGGGGGTCTGCTGTAGGGAACATTTTGGCTAGTCTGTCTGGGGTAAGGTACCATCTGGTAATGACCTTGAGGCTGGATTCAATTAGGGAGACATTCTTAATGCCCTTGAAGGATCTATTAAATGAGACCCTCCATCTCTCTATATCCCAGTTGAGGGATAAGTCGCTCTCCCAAGCGATCATGTACGGGGTCCTTGTGGATTGGTGGGCCAGTGACTGATAAATGATGGAGATTCCGCCCCTCTGTTCTGTGGACTGCCCACACCATAATTCGTATGGTGTGAATCTGGGAGGCGAGGGTTTCCCCACCCAGATTTGGTGAAGGAAGTGGCTTATTTGGTGAAATCTATAACGTTCTGACTTCGGGATCTCTAGTTGATTCACACAAAATTTCAGGTAAATAGGACAATTGGAAGTGAAGAAGTGTCCGATTCGACACAACCCCTTGTCCAACCACCATTTAAAGGCTTTGATGTCAAGGTCCGGAGTAAAGTCAGAGTTATTGAAGATGTGAGCTAGGGGGCTGCTGATCGAGGTTAATGCAGGGTTGGTTCTCAAATTGTCCCAGATTTTCATAGACTGAGAGAGAGTAGGGGATAGGATTGGGGACGGTTTCTTGAGGGGACCAAGAGTAAGAAGTCTGGGGTGTAGGATGGAACTGCCTGCCTTTCTATTTTAATCCAGTCTGGTTTCTCTGCCCTGGAGTAGACTAAGGAGAGCTGGGCCAACCTGGCAGCTTGAAAATACCAGAATAGCTGGGGGAGCCCTAAACCCCCCTGTGATCTGGATAGGAAAAGGGTTCTTTGCTGGATTCTATGACCTCTCCCTCCCCATATGAATTTGTTGACTTTTCTTTGGAATGCAGTCAAGTGATCCTTTATAATGTTTATTGGAAGGGCCCTGAAGAGGTAGAGGAGTCTTGGTAGTAGTGTCATTTTTATAGCGTGGATTCTCCCTAGCCAGGATACCTCCCCCTTTGTCAACTTTCCTAAGTCAGCTTCGAGCTTACGGTATGTGGGTGGGAAGTTAGCAGTGTATAATTGTTCCATTTTTGCTGTGAGTTTAATCCCTAGGTAATCAATGGAGGAGTCACTCCACTTAAAGTCAAAGGCGCTTTGAAGTGAAACTACTATTTCTGTCTTGAGGGAGATGTTTAGGGCATAGGACTTAGTGTAGTTAACCTGTAACCCTGATATCGCTGAGAACTCCTTCAGGAGTTTGCAAAGGTTTGGGAGGGAGGTGATCGGGGACGTGATGAAAAGGAGCATATCGTCCGCAAATAGACCGCATTTGTGGACTTGATTCCCACAGGACACGCCTTGGATGTTGGGATTAGAGCGTATTGCTATTGCCAGTGTTTCGATTGCCATGGCAAAAATTAGAGGGGAGAGAGGACAGCCCTGTCTAGTGCCTCTCGCTATATTAAGGGGGTTGGAGTACTGGCCTTGTAGGTGGATACCGCCTTCGGGGTGGAGTAAAGGGATCTGAGGGCCCCCAAAAATCGGGTCCCAAATCCCCACTTCTCCAGTAGGGTGAATAGATAAGGCCATTCGATCGAATCGAAGGCCTTATGTAAGTCCAGTGATAGGATCATTCCTTCTTGCCTGGGGCCCCCTTCCCAATTAGATTGGAGTAGGGAGACCATGTCGACCGCTCTCCTAATTTGGTCTGGCCCTTGCCTGCCCGGAATAAAACCCACCTGGTCTTTGTGGACATAACATTTAATAAAGGAGGCTAGATGGTTGGCGAGAATTTTTGTCAAAATTTTCAGGTCATTATTAATTAGGGAGATGGGTCTGTAATTTTAAACTTCCTCATGGTTTTTGTTGGGTTTGGGGATTACTGAAATGAACGCGGTGTTCAGGTGGGGATCTAGGGGGGAGCCTAATCTTTTGGAATTAATGAATTTTGCCATGTGGGGGGCCAAAATTTTACCTGTGAGGAAATTCATACTTCTATTAAAATATTGTCATTACATAAATCACCGGGACCTGATGGACTCCCTAATATTTACTATAAGAAATTTTCTGAACAGCTAGCGCCTCACATGGCTCTCTACTTTAATTTCTTGCGAGATGGCGGAAAAGTCCCTTTAGATGAAAATAGGGCACACATCAATGTCATTCCCAAACCACACAAAGACTCCACAGACATCCTTAATTACCGTCCTATCTCATTGATTAATTGCGACCCCAAAATCCTAACAAAACTTTTAGCGTTACGTCTTGGCACTTTTTTGGCGCAATACATTCACAAAGATCAATCTGGCTTTATTACCGAATGCCAAACGTTGGATCAGATTCGTCGCTCCATAGCGTTGATCTCTGCGGTACGTTCTAAATGGGACACCCCTGTATCGAGGGAACTATTACTTCTTTCATTGGACCTTCATAAGGCCTTTGATAGCTTAAATTGGGACTACCTATTTACTATCCTGGAGGCTTTCGGATTTGGCTCTGCCTTTATCTTATTGCTTAAACAACTTTATAGTAACCCGTTGGCCCAGGTTTCCATTCGGGGTTATGGATCAGAGTAGTTTCCTATCCGACGGGGAACGAGACAGGGTTGCCCACTTTCCCCATTGTTATTCGCCCTAGCAATTGAACCCCTGGCTGAAGCAATTCGATCTCATCCTAATATACGTGGCATATGTTGTGGGCAGCTGGAACACAAGTGTTCCCTGTTTGCCGATGACATCCTCATGTATGTCACAAATCCTCAATCAACCTTACCTAATGTTTTGACCCTGTTCCACCAATTTTCCCAGATTTCAGGGCTCTCTTTAAATACTCAAAAGACGACGGTCCTTAATATTTCTTTACCCCCCTCGACGGTCTCGACTTTACGAAACACCAAATTTCCAATGGGCACAAAACTCCCTTCCATATTTAGGTGTCCAACTGACACCTTTGATCGATACTCTATATCGGGCTTATTATCCCCCACTTTTCCGTAGTCTCCAGGAAGATCTTCAATGATGGGCAGACTATCCCTTGTCCTGGTTTGGTAGAATCAATTCTATTAAGATGACTTTCCTACCTAGGCTACTCTATTATTTTAGAACTTTACCGATTGCAGTTCCGAGGGGAGATATACAGCGATTGGAAATGGACGTCCTCCGTTTTATTTGGAATAATAAGAAACCTCAAATGAATAAATTGACACTGTACGTCTCAAAACGGTCTGGTGGCCTTGGCCTCTCTAATCTACAAGCTTATTACCAAGCGGCACAAATAACCCAGCTTTCTTACACAATGGCCAAAGGATCTACACCCCTCTGGGTCTCTATTGAGGCCCTCTCGTGCCACCCTTTCGCTATAGGTTCTTTAATGTGGCTCCCTAGCCGTCTTTGCCCTCCTATTTTGTGTCCTACCTTGTCTCATTCAATGGCGGTCTGGGACAAAGTACCGTAAACCTCTGTCCTCCCCACATACTCCATTAGCTCCCATATTCTTTAACCCTGAATTCTCCCCTGGAATGTCTCCAATGCTGTTTCTATGGTGGCTCAATAAAGGGCTCCTTAGGATAGGAGACTACCTTAATAGGGATCAACCACACTTGATACAATATCTTAAAGACACATTTCAGATGCCTTCCGGCAAACTATTTAAAAAAAATCAAATTATTTCCTTTGTACGATTTAAAATTAACGGTTGGATAGACCCCTGGTACTTACAAATTTAGAATTATCTTGCCAAACGAGGGGCCTTTTACGGGGCAGGATATCTACAATATACGCTATCCTTACTGACCCAGGGACTAAGCTCCCTTACATGAATCAATGGGAACGGGACTTGAACACCACGTTGGAATTATCGGATTGGCAAGATACTGCCTATGCTTTATACAAAATATCAATCAATACAACCTTAATTGAAGCAAATTCTAAAACACTTCTGCGTTGGTATTTGGTCCTGACCAGAGTTGCAAAGATGCACCCATCTGCGTCGCCCACCTGCTTCAGGCGTTGTGTTCCATGTTTGGTGGCAATGCCCTGTGGTCACTAGATTTTGGATTTGTATATTTAATCTAGTATATTCTGTGACGGGGGTTAATATACGTAGATGTCCGAAACCATCGCTTTTTCACAAATTACCTGATGAAGTCCCCAAAAAATTGATAAAACTAATAACATATATTTTTCTGGCAGCTAGAATTACTGTTGCTAAATACTGGAACCAGTCGATGGTTTCTTTTGATTACGTGAAGAATAAACCTAACTGGATCATGGTTCATGACAGACTTACCTGTGTCCTTCGTAATTCTACCAAAAAGTTTGATGCAACCTGGGACCCATGGATTCGCTATCTATCTACACCTTAAAGCGATTACAGCTGACCCTCTTTCTTTCTTTCTTTCTTTCTTTCTTTCTTTCTTTCTTTCTTTCTTTCTTTCTTTCTTTCTTTCTTTCTTTCTTTCTTTCTTTCTTTCTTTTTTCTTCATTCCCCTTTTCTTAAAATTCATGTTGACTTGGTTATTGTTGCTAACTATGAGATGCTATGAAAGAACATATATCTCTATGCTGACATCATAAAGGTCCTAAGTTTATGATTATTTGAAAAGGAGCACTATTTGAGGGTGCTCGATTCTCATTCCTGTTTTTGTCACTTGTGCTTTATACAACATTGATACTTCAATAAAAATATTGAAAATTAAAAACTGTTTGGGTACCCGGGTCCTGCCCCAGGGGACATGTATCAATGCAAAAAAAGTTTTAAAAACTGCCTTTTTTTGGGAGAAGTGATTTTTAGAACGCTTAAAGTGAAACAATAAAAATGAAATATTCCTTTAAATATCATGCCTGGGGGGGTGTCTATAGTATGCCTGTAAAGTAGCTCAGTTTTCCTGTGTTTAGAACAATACCACAGCAAAATTACATTTCTAAAGGAAAAAAAGTCATTTAAAACTGCTTGCGGCTGTAATGTATTGTTGGGTCCCGGCAATATAGATGAAAATCATGAGAAAAATGGCATGGTCCCCCCCTCCCAGCCCATTACAAGGCTCTTTGGGTCTGGTATGGATATTAAGGGGAACCCTGCACCCAAATGTGAAAAAAATGGTGTTGGGGGGCCCCCAGGCACTATATACTCTGAACAGAAGTATATATACAATATGGCCTGCCCTATATACTCTGCAGAAAATTGGGCCTTAGGTGTTGGTGGTGCCAGAACACTGTAACCCCTCACAGTTACTCTTGTTGGGAGCAGGAACGGGCCCTGCTGTTAAATATTAGATCAAAAATTGCAATTACATGCCCCTGTTTATCAGGGGCAGAAAAATAGGGCCTTGGGTGGTGGTGCCACAACACTGTAACCCCTCACTCTTGTTGGACATAGGAACGGGCCAAGCTGTGAAATATTAGATCAAAATTTTTAATTACAATACAGTGCAGCCATAGTGCAATTGCTACTACATTTCTGGTGGTGTACACAGTACACAATACAGTGCAGTGTGGTGTTGCAAAACAAAATATACATCATGTCCAGAAGGCCACTAAGGAGAGGGAGACGCTCACTGGCCAATAAAAGAGGGCAAGCAGGCTCTTGACCGTCTGCTGGTCTTGGACATGGTGCATCCTCTGCAGGTGGCCGTGGGGCACGCTTGTCCTATTTCTCTGCTGCTGGCCATGTTATTGAGCCAGAACATGCAGAAGAGTTGGTGGAGTGGATAACAAAGCCGTCCTCATCCTCCTCATCCTCCTCATTTTCTGTCAGTCAGGCTCAGAGTAGTTTGCCTTCCTTTTCAGCTGCCAAAGTGGCCTATTCCACCGGCTCCTTGTCCACAGTCACTCCTTCCATAGCCCCACCATCGTGCACGGAGGAGTCCCCTGAACTATTCGAACACAGTGTCGGGTACATGCTGCTGGAGGATGTGCAGCGATTTGAAGGCTCAGATGTTGGTTCCCAGGTTGAGGAAGGGAGTAACGTGAGCCTAGAGAGAGGGGGTGCCCAAAAAGGACAAGAAACTGGCAGTCATGTTCCCCCAGCTGCAGCATAGTGCCAAGTTTGCTCCAGTGACGAGGAGAGAGGGGATGTTGAGGTCACTTACTCTACTTGGGTGCCTGATAGAATAGAGGAGGAGTAGGAGGAGTAGGAGAAGGCACAACTCCAATGAGGCAGGATGTCCTCTAGGGGGCAGCTTAAGTACAGCCACCCTACTACATCACACCGCAGAGCTCCGCAGGTGCAGGGCACTGCTGAATCCCCTCTGATTTTGAAAATTTCCTTGGTGTGGGCCATTTGACACATGTGCAGCAGATCGCACTTTTGCTGTTTGCAACCTATGTCTGAAGCGGATCAAGCGTGGCCAGAACAGCAGCCGCTTGGGCACCACATGCTTGATCAGACATATGACGACCTTCCATGCAGTCTGTTTCCTGTATACTATATTTGAGATTTAATATCTCTAAGACATGATTTGGGTTAAATGAGAGTTCTTTGACCATGAGTGAAAGCTTCAACACAATAACAACATTTATTGGTGAGTACTAGTTGAAAGTCTAATACACATCCATCTATCTATAGTTTACACAACAGGGAAGAAAATATTAGGTTAAAATAAGAGAATTACATGAAGGAATACAGAGTATATTCCTTAAAACATTAATCTACAAACATATTAAGTTACAAGTAAAATGCAGACCTTTCCCATGATTACTCTTTGCACCAAGGTTCCATTCTGATGACCGTTCTCTCATAAAAGTGTGTGTTTCTCTCCCATCTAGTCTTTGTATATCATTACAGGCTGATGCCTCATTGGTTGGAATAGCTTGGCTCTGGTTGGTGAGGTTCCCTATTCTGGTTAAGGACTGGCTACATCTGCAATCCCTATACTTTGCATGAGTCAGCCCCCTTTAATGCAAATTCTTGTGACTATTCTGAGCAGGAGATTAACTTGAATTTTCCCGGTAAGTTAAGTATTGATTACGGGTTGGCCTCCCTTCATTGAATATCCCAGCATCGGTTCCTTTGAAGTGAGTATGTGTAAAACAATGAGGTTTGGATCCCATTGTTTGTATACACAAGCCTAGGCACCGACTTGTCTGGTCTACCAGAGATTTCTGTGAAGATAATATGTTTCACCCTACATAGATACAAGCTAAATTAAAAATATATTCATAATTACAATACTTTACAGCTATTAGTGGAGATTTCACATAAACTCAAAAGGCAACAAGTCCGTTGGCAACACACTTGAAAGACCCACATCAAAGAAAAAGGTAGACTTCTCCTTGCTCCTCATCTGGGATCTCCAAACCTACTATACCTCCAGTCCTCTCAAAAACCTGCACTGAGAGGAATGAAGGTATAGCAATAGGTGTCCCAAGTTCTTGCAGACAATCTGCTAGCAGTACACCACCATGTGATTTTAGCACGCATATTTCCCTACCCCAGTTGCTAAACCTTAAAAAGAAATTTGGTCCCAGCCATCCACATGCTCAGCATTTGAATGCTAGCTTGGCCAATAACTAGCATTGCAACTGCTGCCTTTTCAGCTGGTTGACTCTGCCCCTTGTCGTGAATTGGTGGAATGTGCTGTACGACAGAGGCAGGTTCCAAAACGCCAATTATTTTCACGGAAGGTCATTTCGGCTCTCTACCGACATGTGGAAGGTAATGTTTTTGTCTCGTTAGACAGTGCAGTCAGCAGTAAGGTGTATATTACCGCGGACTCATGGTCTAGCAGGCATGGACAGGGATGTTATCTTTCCTTCACGGTGCATTGGGTAACTCTGCTGGCAGCTGGGAAGGATGCAGGGCAGGGTTCAGTATTGTTGGAGCTTGTACCCCTACCACGCCTACAAAATGCTAGTGGTGATTCTGCCACAGCTCTCTCCTCCACCCCCTCCTCTTCTTCTTCCTCTAAGGCCTCTTCTTCAGATTTGTCCTCTGAACCAGCAGTGCTCCGTGAGCGTTAAGGGGCTACGCAACCACTCAGACAAATAGATGCCATGCAGTGCATGAGTTACATAGTTACATAGGTGAGGTTGAAAAAAGACACAAGTCCATCAAGTCCAACCTATGTGTGTGATTATATGTCAGTATTACATTGTATATCCCTGTATGTTGCGGTCGTTCGGGGGCTTATATAATAGTTTCTTGATCTTATCGATGCCCCCGCTGAGACCACCGCCTGTAGAAGGGAATTCCACATCCTTGCCGCTCTTACAGTAAAAAAACCTCTACGTAGTTTAAGGTTAAACTACTGCTTAGGGGACAGGAGCCACACTGGGGAAGAGATTCTGTCAGCTCTGCAGGGTCAGGCTCAGAGGTGGTTGACACCACGCCAGCTTCAGCCAGGAATGGTTGTATGCGACTATGGCACCAACCTTCTCTCCGCCCTCCGACAGGGACACTTGACCCATGTCCCATGTATGGCACACGTCCTGAATTTGGTGGTGCACCGGTTCTTGAGCAGGTACCCAAGATCTCCTGAGGCAGGCCAGAAAAGTCTGTGTTCATTTCCGCCGGTCATACAATACCAGTGCTCGGCTGGCTGACATTCAAAGGGAATACAACCTGCCCACCAACCGCCTCATTTGTGACATGCCCACAAGGTGAGACTCAATGTTGGCAATGCTGCAGTGGCTGCACATGCAGCAGAGGGCCATCAATGAGTACCTGTATGGCACCAGGACAGGGTCAGGGGAGCCTGGCTTTTTTTTTGCCATGCCAGTGGCTACTGATCAAGGATGCATGCACTGTCCTGTCACCATTTGAGGAGGCCACGAGGATGGTGAGCAGCGACAATGCGTGCATCAGTGATACTGTCCCTCTTGTCTTCCTGTTGGAGCACACGCTTCATGGAATAATGGACAGGGCACTTGAGGCAGAACAGCGGGAGGAAGAGGAGGACTTCCTTACCTTTCAAGGCCCCCTTTAGCCAAATAGTATTCCTGCTGGCCTGCCAAACAAACAGGAAGAAGAGGAGGGGGATTGTGTTAGCATTAACATGGAGGATAACACTCAGCAAAAGTCTTCAAGGGATGGTTTGCAGTCCCCAGAAAACCCAAGGAGTTGTACGTGGCTGGGAGGAGGTTGTTACGGATCATGTGATCATTAGTGATCCAGAGGACTCAGAATCGAATGCCTCTGAAAACTTACGCTGCATTGCCTCCCTGTTTCTGCAAAGCCTGCGAAAGGACCCTAGGATTCAAGGGATCATTACTGGCTGGCAGCCCTTCTTGATCAACGTTACAAGAGTAAGGTTGCAGAACACATCCTGCCTTCGCAGGGGGAGCAGAGGATGAAACATCTTCAGGAGACCTTGAAGAAAGGTTTGTGCAATGCATTTCCAGACCCTGGGAGGTTACAATTTCCTGGTGCTGGACAACGTGTTGCTGAGGCTTCATTCAGTCAGAGGCAGAGTGGCGGAGAAGGTGGCTGACCGATGCCTTTAGACAATTTTTCAGTCATCAGTGACAAGGTCTGATCGGTTCAAGCAACCATCGCCAGCGTCTGCATTACATGGTGCAGGAATATCTAAGGACAAGAGCAGACTTGGAGACCTTTCCAACAGAGCATCCACTGGGTTACTGGGTCTTGAGGATGGACCAGTGGCCAGAACTAGCTCAATATGCAATTGAGCTACTGGCCTGTCCTGAATCCAGCGTTCTTTCTGAATGCATATTCAGTGCTGCTGAAGGGTTTGTAATGGATCACAGAGTGTGCCTGTCCACAGACTCCGTTGATAGGCTCACATTCATAAAAATGAATCAGTCTTGGATCAACAGCTATCAAGCACCTGATGTAACTAATTGACTATCCTATTCCTCCTCAATCTTGATGATGCTAGCTTCCAACAATATTTTTGGTTTGGGGCACCACCACCACTGCCTAAGGCCCAATTTTTCTGTCCCTGTTTAACAGGGGCATGTAAATACAATTTTTGTTCTAATATTTCACAGCAGGGCCCATTCCTGTGCCCAACAAGAGTATCTGTGAGGGGTTACAGAGTTGTGGCACCAGCACCACCAAAGGCCCAATTTTTCTGCCCCTGCTCCAGCAGCAGAAAAAAAGGACAAGCATGCCCCACGGCCATCTGCAAAGGATGCACCATGTCCACGACCAGCACTGTTGACTGTAGACACAGAGCCTGCTTGCCCTCTTTTAGTGGCCTGTGAGCAGCTGCCTCTCCTTGGTGGCCTTCCAGACATGATGGGGATTTTGTTTTGCAACACCACACTACACTGTACTGTGTACTGTGTACACCACTATAAAAGTAGTATCAACTGTACTACGGCTGCACTGTATTGTGTACTGTGAACACCACCAGAAGTGTAGTAGCAACTGCACTACAGCTGCACTGTATTGTGTACGGTGTACACCACCAGAAAAGTAGTAGCAACTGTACAATGGCTGCACTGCATTGTGTACTGTGTACACCACCAGAAGTGTAGTAGCAACTGCACTACGGCTGCACTGTATTGTGTACTGTGTACACCACCAGAAAAGTAGTGGAAACAGTACACCATGGAATGCACTGTAGATAAAGGCTACACTGGTTGACTGGTTGCTGTAGAGTATATATATATATATATATATATATATATATATATATATATATATATATATTTATATATATATTAGACTGTATATGTATATTAATGCACCGCCTGAAGTATACTGAAGTATATTAGAAACAATACACTACGGAATGCACTGTATATATTGTACAGGACGCCGTGGCTGGGTCCTGGAAGGACGCTATATTTTCCCTCTGTTTGGACTGTGGTCCCTTTAAGGGAACAAAAAGGTAAACTCACCTGTCAGAGGAAGTAGGTTTAAAACAAGACAGGAAGTTAGAGAAGTGTGTAGAGGAGTGTAGAGGAGAATGTGGATGGTGGTTTGGTGTGCAGCAACAGTGAATAGCAGTGTCCTGCCTGGAAGCCTCTTGCTAGGGGAATGTACCTGCAACAGAAACTAAGGACTGTTTAACTGCGATAGCAGTTCTGGACTTTGCAAGTCGGTGAGACTGAACCCCTTTTCTTTTGTTTTTGCTGCTGTAAAGCTATTTAAGTTCAATAAATCTCCTTTTGAGTGAAAAGCCTGTGTCCTGCGATCTAGCTGGTTCCCCAAACATTACAAGTGGTGCTCGAATGCGGGCAGGACAGAGTAACAGGCATTTTTCTTGCTGGTTTTTTTTTTTTTTGTGTGTATTGGACTTAAAACTGACATTTAAAGGGACAGTACAGTGGATTTATGTCCTGGGTTAAAGCCGCACAAACCCTGAAAGCTGAAGCAATGGAGGAGCTAATTAAACAGCTGTCCTTGGCTAATATACAAGCGCAGACTCGCCATGAGGTACAGCAAGAAAACACTTGCCTGTTGGTGGCCCAGTTGGCAGCCCAGCAAGCGACCCAGCAAGAGGTTATGCAGGCTCAAGTGACTGCCTTAAAAGAAGTAGTGCAGCAGCTTTCTCAGGGCCGTGAGCAAGCGGCTGTTGCCCCTGGCAACCAGGTAACTGTGAGGGCAAGCCATTTTTTGCAGAAGATGTCCCTGAGTGATGATGTAGAGGCATTTCTTGCTACATTTGAGAGGACGGCAGAGAGAGAAGGGTGGCCCCAGGACCAGTGGGCCGGCCTAATTGCTCCTTTCCTAACCGGAGATCCGCAAAAAGCCTACTTCGACCTGCCACCAGATCACGCTAAAGACTATCAAAAATTAAAGGCAGAAATATTGGCTCGTTTGGGGGTAACTACAGCTGTTCGGGCCCAACGAGTGCACCAATGGAAGTATCGTCCAGATCATCCACCACGGTCTCAAATGCATGACCTGGTGCAACTGGTAAAAAAATGGCTGCAGCCCGAAATGTTGTCTGGCCTCCAAATCGTGGAGCGGGTCGTGCTGGACCGATACCTAAGGTCACTGCCAGACGACCTTCAACGGTGGGTCAGCCATGGAGACCCCAAAACAGTGAACCTCCTTGTCGAGATGGTAAAACGATACACAGTGGTGGAGGATCTGCTTGGCCCTACCAAGCGCCAAGGACCCAGTCTGCCACGGCCCATTCGTTCGATTGCTGCCCTTCGAAAGGATGTTCCCCGGAGCCCTGGAACCAACACCCCGGAAGGTCAAGAGTCACTCCCGATACCTTCTCAGCGACCTGTTCCTGTTCGGAGAGGAGGGGATGTACAATGTTGGCAATGTCATTCCTGGGGCCATACCCGGGCCCGCTGCCCACTGCAAGAGGAGCCCATGGAATGCGGGGTTCTTCGGAGGGGGTCTTTTTATGCCCATAAAGCATGTACAGCACATATCGATCTTGGAGAAGAGAAATTCGAGTCTGAAGTCCAAGTGAACCACCTCCCTGCCCGGGCTTTGCTGGACTCCGGAAGCATGGTAACCCTGGTCCATCCTAGAGTAATTGGGAAGATCGGTCCGGTAAGAAAAACTTTACGGGTGGTGTGCATTCACGGGGACACTAGAGAGTACCCACTCATCTCGGTGACCATCTCCACAGCATGTGGCGCTGGTACTCAAGAGGTGGGGGTGGTAAAGAACTTGGTACATGATGTTATCATAGGACGAGACTGTCCATTATTTGAAAAACTGTGGGGACAAGGAGAACTACCTGGACGGTCCAGAGACTGGGGAGAAACTAGTCCCTCTGTTCCTGCGGTTGAGAGAAATAACCCTGAAATGCCGAATGTTCTTGAAAATGCTAATGATTTGGTTAATGGTGTTGAAAGTAGTGCTGATGTTATTAAGGGTGTCAAAATGTGTGGTTCACAGACCTACCTGAACACTGAAGAGGGGGGGGGACCTCCCCCACTTCAGGTAATGCTGGGGGAAGAGGATGAGCAAGTGGCCGTTACCCCTGCCCTGCCGGATTTGGATGTTCCGCCGGGAGCATTTGGTACTGCCCAGATGCAGGACCCCACTTTGGCCCATGCACGGGAACAGGTGGTAGTAATAAATGGGGTTCCCCAAGAGCCAGGTGCGCATGAGCAGTGGCCACACTTTGCAATATGTAATGAATTGCTTTATCGGGTTACCAAAGTGAGAGAAAATGTGGTAGAGCAATTATTGGTACCCCAACAGTATAGACGCAAGGTCCTGGACCTGGCCCATGATGATGTTTTAGGGGGACACCTGGGAGTTGAAAAGACGGAGGCACGGATCACCGACCAGTTTTACTGGCCAGGTCTGAAAGCAGAGGTAAGGAGATACTGTACCTCTTGTCAGTTGACCGCTCCGGTGACCCACTTCCGGAATCCTTTGGTCCCTCTGCCCATAATTGAGGTCCCATTTGAAAGGATAGCCATGGATATAGTGGGTCCCTTGGTGAAGTCGGCTCGAGGTCACTCCTACATACTGGTGATTCTCGACTATGCCACCCGATATCCTGAGGCGCTACCCCTGCGGAATACCTCCTCTAAGGCTATTGCCCGGGAATTATTCCAGTTGTTTACACGGACTGGTTTTCCCAAGGAAATACTAACGGACCAGGGGACCCCATTTATGTCGAGGGTTATGGCCGACGTGTGCAAGCTCTTCCGGATTAAACAGCTGCGCACATCGGTCTACCATCCCCAAACGGATGGGTTAGTAGAACGCTTTAATAAGACCCTTAAATCTATGCTTAAGAGAGTTGTACAAAGGGATGGGAAAGACTGGGACTGTCTGTTATCAGCTCTCCTGTTTGCTATCCGGGAAGTGCCCCAGGCCTCCACTGGGTTTTCGCCCTTTGAGTTGGTATATGGGCGGAGACCTCGCGGACTACTGGATTTTGTTAAAGAGGAGTGGGAAAGTGAACCTAGTCAGCATAAGAGTGCTTGAATATGTTTCCCAAATGCAGGAGAGGATCCGAACTGTGTTGCCACTAGTCAAGGAACATTTACAAAAAGCCCAGGAGGCTCAACGACGAGTCTATAATAGGGCTGCTAAAATAAGGAATTTCCAAGTGGGGGATCGAGTAGCGGTGTTGATTCCCACTGTGGAAAGTAAATTCTTAGCCAGGTGGCAAGGCCCCTTTGAAGTTGTAGAAAAAGTGGGAGAGGTGAATTATAAAGTCCACCAACCGGGTAAGAGGAAACCCTATCAAATATATCATGTAAACTTGTTAAAGCCCTGGACAGAGAGGGAACCAGTGACCTCCCTGTCTAGTGCAAGATTGGAGCCTCGGGTTGGGGTGGAGAGTGTCCAAGTAGCAAATACCCTGTCTAAAACCCAAAGCCAGCAGGCAAAGGAGTTCTTGCAGAGAAATAAAGAAAAATTTTCAGACTTGCCAGGGCTCACGAGTACCATAGAACATGATATCATCACGGAACCAGGAGTCAAAGTTTTTGTCAGGCCCTACCGCATCCCAGAGGCCCAAAGGAAGGTTGTTTCAGAGGAAGTGAAGAAGAGGTTAGACCTGGAGATTATTGAGGAATCGCAGAGTGAGTGGTTGAGCCCGATTGTGTTGGTACCGAAGCCCAACGGGACTCTGCGATTCTGCAATGATTTTCAGAAACTTAATGAAGTTTCACGGTTTGATGCCTACCCCATGCCCCGGGTAGATGAGCTTATTGAGAGACTAGGTCCAGCCAGGTATATCACTACATTAGACCTTACCAAGGGATATTGGCAAATCCCGTTGACTAAGGCTGCCAGAGAGAAAACTGCTTTTTCTACCCCAGAGGGGAGTTTTCAGTACAAAAGGATGCCTTTTGGATTGCAAACTGCTCCAGCCACATTCCAGCGAGCAATGGATAGGATTTTACGACCTCACCGGAAATATGCCTCAGTGTACTTGGACGACATAGTCATTTTTAGCAGAGACTGGGAATCACACTTGCCCAAAGTCTAGGCAGTGCTGGACTCTCTTTGGAAGGAGGGGTTTACAATATACCCTGAAAAATGTGCTTTGGGAATGGAGGAGGTGAAATACCTGGGCTATATCATGGGTAGAGGGGTGGTGAAACCTCAGGTCAGCAAGGTAGAGGCTATACAGAGTTGGCCCCGCCCCCTCACAAAAAAGCAGGTACGTGCATTCTTGGGCATGGTGGGATACTACAGGAGGTTTGTACCCAACTTTGCCACGTTGGCGGCTCCATTGACCGATCTGACTAAGGGTCGGAAATCGGTCATGGTGGAGTGGAATGCAGACGCTGAGAAGGCCTTTTTGGAGCTCAAGTCAGCACTGTGCCAACACCCTGTCCTGGTAGCACCCAATTTTTCAAAAGAGTTTGTTGTCCAAACTGATGCTTCCGATGTAGGATTGGGAGCGGTGTTGTCACAGGTTATTAATGGAGAGGAACACCCGGTAGTCTTCCTCAGTAGGAAGTTAACACCAGCGGAGAAAAACTACGCTATAATTGAACGAGAGTGTCTGGCCATTAAGTGGGCTCTGGAATCCCTCAGATATTACCTTTTGGGGAGGAAGTTTAGGCTGATTTCTGACCATGCCCCTTTAACATGGTTGAGACAGGGTAAAGGGAATAATGCCAGGGTTACTCGGTGGTTCCTGGCACTTCAGGAATTTAAATTTGTAGTGGAGCATAGGCCCGGGAGACTGCATCAAAATGCAGATGCCCTCTCCTGAGTCCATTGTTTGAGCTCCACTGTTGCCTCCACCTCCATGGTGTTGGGGCACAGGGGGGGATATGTACAGGACGCCGTGGCTGGGTCCTGGAAGGACGCTATGTTTCCCCTCTGTTTGGACTGTGGTCCCTTTAAGGGAACAAAAAGGGTTAACTCACCTGTCAGAGGAAGTAGGTTTAAAACAAGACAGGAAGTTAGAGAGGTGTGTGGAGGAGTTTAGAGGAGAATGTGGATGGTGGTTTGGTGTGCAGCAAAAGTGAATAGCAGTGTCCTGCCTGGAAGCCTCTTGCTAGGGGAATGTACCTGCAACAGAAACTAAGGACTGTTTAACTGCGATAGCAGTTCTGGACTTTGCAAGTCAGTGAGACTGAACCCCTTTTCTTTTGTTTTTGCTGCTGTAAAGCTATTTAAGTTCAATAAATCTCCTTTTGAGTGAAAAGCCTTTGTCCTGCGATCTAGCTGGTTCCCCAAACATTACAATATATATTTAGGCTCCATGCACACTGGAGCTCATAAACAGCCGTTCTGAACGTCGGATTGCTTGCAGAAAAACGCTGCTTTAAAAACGCGATTTTATCAGCGTTTTGCAATGCCGTCAATGCACGTTTAGCGGCGCTAGCTTTTAACCGCGTTTCTCTGCCTCTATTCAAAATTAATGGTTCCCTATGGGAGCCCATTTATTTGAATAGAAGTCGCACCAGAAGTTGGATCATTATGATCCGACTTGCGGTGCGACTTGGGTGCTGAGGATGAAGGGCCACAATGAAAAAAAAATTGGCGTGGGGTTCCCCCCTCAGACCATACCAAGCCCTTCAGTCTGGTATGGATTTTAAGGGGAACCCCCTTTGCCAAAAAAAACCACGTGGGGTCCCCCCCCCAAATCCATACCAAACCCTTATCTGAGCATGTAGTCTGGCCGGTCAGGAAAGGGGGTGGGGATGAACGAGCGCCCCCCTTCTTAACCGTACCAGGCCACATGCCCTCAACATGGGGGTAGGTGCTTCGGGGCATGATGGGATGGTGTCGTCATAAGGGGGCGGGGTCACTGGATGACATCACCCGGTGACCACGCCCCATGCCTATATAAGTCATTGCGCAAAGCGCACCAGGCATTACAGTGGCAGAGAGCATCATGTCAATATCGGAAGAGCAGAAGGGAGAAGACGACGAAGAAGACCGGGCCACCGCTAGCAAAAGAGCGGCAAAAGAGCAGAAGATAGCGGAGGAGCGTGGCAGAACAACCGAAGAGCGGGAGAAGATACCGGAGACCAGGAGAAGAGGCCGGAGAGTGCAGAGAAGAAGGAAGAGACCCCCAAAGTCAGAAGAAGACCCCCAGAGCTGACTAATAAACTTTAAAACCTGTGTAGTGTCTTTTATTTTTGACACTTTTCCCAGGTGAATGGGTAGGGGTACGGTGTACCCCATACTCATTCACATAGGGTGGGGGGCCTGGATCTGGGGACCCCCTTATTAAAGGGGGCTCCCGGATTCCGATAAGCCCCCCGCCTGCAGACCCCGACAACCAATGGTCAGGGTTGTCGGGAAGAGGCCCTTGTCCTCATCAACATGGGGACAAGGTGCTTTGAAGTGGGGGGGCGCAGCGCCCCCCCTGCCATGAAACACCCACCCCTATGTTGAGGGCATGCAGCCTGGTACGTTTAAGGGGGGGTGCTTGCTTGTCCCTACCCCCTTTCCTGACCGGCCGGGCTGCGTGCTCGGATAAGGGTTTGGTATGGGGTACATAAAATCCATACCAGACCGAAGGGCTTGGTATGGTCTGAGGGGGGAACCCCATGCCAATTTTTTTTTCATAGTGGTGGGGTTCCCCTTCATCCTCAGCACACAAGTAGCACCGCAAGTCGGATCATAATGATCCGACTTCTGGTGCGACTTCTATTCAAATCAATTCAAATCTATTCAAATCAAGGGAAACATTGATTTTGAATAGAGGCAGAGAAATGCCGAATGAGGCTTAACGCTCTTTTTACAGCGTTAACCCTCGTTTAACACATTTACCGGTGTCTGGCGTTTCCAGTACTGCTCTTGAACGGCTCTTGAATGCAAATTCCTGGCATTCAGAAAAAAGCCCATAAACTCCACTGCTCATTAAAGTTAAAAAACATGCATGGACACATAGGCTAACATAGAGTGGAGTTTATGGGCTTTTAAAAAAAATGCCCAAACGTCAATAAACTGCAGTTTATCAGCTCCAGTGTGCATGGAGCCTTATGGTTAAAGCCCTATGGCCGATACGGATATGAACAATATTTAGACTTAACATAAGACTTACAACATGAAATGGACCTGAAGTGTGCCCTGGTCTGAGGGACGGTATACAAAAATAAGGGGGCATACCCAAGATTAGAAATGAGTACTGTGAAGAGAAATGATTTTAAGAAATGCCCTGAAAAATGGATGGGAGGGTGGGTATCGCGCACAGGAAACCGACAAAGACCACAGGCGAGCGGGCTGGTTAAATACCCCCCGGGCTCCTCCCATAAATTCAGGCCACCATACTGGCCTTCTTATATATATATATATATGGCCAGTATGGTGGCCTGAATTTATGTCTGTATATGTATATATTATCAGGAAAGAAGCAAATCCAGTCTCACCAATATTGCTGCCTTCCTTCGCACATGCACGGTAGAGCGGCACTCCGGCGTATCCCTGGGCACAATACCGCGAAACGGCTAATGAACGTGCGCAATTCAGCTAAACGGCTAATATGTGTGTGTAATTCAGCAAAATGGCTAATATGTGTGTGTATTTCAGCGAAACGGCTAATGCGCGTGTGTGATTCAGCAGAACGGCGAACGCACGTTCACAATAGCGCGCACAACATGAGCCTCCCCACTGGCCTATAAAGCCACTCTGTGCCATGACCAGATTGCTGGTTTGTCTTTCAGCTCCCCGTGTGTTACCTGCTTGTATCCGGATTCTTGATTACCTGTTGTGACCCAGATTGACCTGCTCTGATCTCTTCCTGCATCTGACTCTCGGCTTGCCTCTCGGACTTCTCCACTTGCTTCCTGTGTTTGACCCTCAGCCTCGGCCTGTCTACGGATATTGCTTCCTGTCTCCAGTGATTGACCCTCAGCCTGTTCCTGGACTTTGCTATTGTCCTCAGTGCTCGACCCCTGGCTTGCCCACAAACTTTGCCTCCAGTTACCTGTTTTTGACCCTCGGCCTGTTTACGGACTTTGCTATCAATCCCCAGTACTAAGTCATCAGCCTGCTTACAGACCTGCTAACAGTCCTTTGCACTAGACTGTTTTGCCTATCTAGGAGACTCTTACAAGTCATCAGTGTTTGACCCCCGGCCTGTTGTTGGATAGCTGTTCATCTTCCTTCTTGAGCTTCAGCATCTTCCAGTCCTGCACAGCTGTCTCCCTGCTGGTGACCTTAACGCAAGACCTGCCCTGCCTGCTGGTGACTCGTGCCTCTTTGTGCCCTTCACCTCCTGTACCATCTCCAGGAGTGGAGTGCGCTTAGTCACAAGAGGTTACCCATCTCAGTATCTTGGCCTTGGTGAGTACCCTTATCTGACATATATATATCAAATACACTGCCTGAAGTAGATTAGAAATAGTATGCCACGGATTGCACTGTAGTTATAGGCTACACTGGATTCTGCATATACACTGGACTGTCTGTATATATACAGTGGGGACAGAAAGTATTCAGACCCACTTAAATTTTTCACTCTTTGTTATATTGCAGCCATTTGCTAAAATCCTTTAAGTTCATTTTTTTCCCTCATTAATGTACATACAGCACCCCATATTGACAGAAAAACACAGAATTGTTGACATTTTTGCAGATTTATTAAAAAAGAAAAACTGAAATATCACATGGTCCTAAGTATTCAGACCCTTTGCTGTGACACTCATATATTTAACTCAGGTGCTTTCCATTTCTTCTGATCATCATTGAGATGATTCTACACCTTCATTTGAGTCCAGCTGTGTTTGATTAAACTGATTGGACTTGATTAGGAAAGCCACACACCTGTCTATATAAGACCTTACAGCTCACAGTGCATGTCAGAGCAAATGAGAATCATGAGGTTAAAGGAACTGCCTGAAGAGCTTAGAGAGAGCATTGTGGCAGGGCACAGATCTGGCCAAAAATAAATTCTGCTGCACTTAAGGTTCCTAAGAGCACAGTGGCCTCCATAATCCTTAAATGGAAGATGTTTGAGACGACCAAAACCTTTCCTAGGGCTGGCCGTCCGGCCAAACTGAGCTATCGGGGGAGAAGAGCCTAGGTGAGAGAGGTAAAGAAGAACCCAAAGATCACTGTGGCTGAGCTCCAGAGATGCAGTCGGGAGATGGGAGAAAGTTGTAGAAAGTCAACCATCACTGCAGCCCTCCACCAGTAGGGGCTTTATGGCAGAGTGGCCTGGCGGAAGCCTCTCCTCAGTGCAAGACACATGAAAGCCCGCATGGAGTTTGCTAAAAAACACCTGAAGGACTCCAAGATGGTGAGAAATAAGATTCTCTGTTCTGATGAAACCAAGATAAAACTTTTTGGCCTTAATTCTAAGCGGTATGTGTGGAGAAAACCAGGCACTGCTCATAACCTCTCCAATAAAGTCACAACAGTGAAGCATGGTGGTGGCAGTATTATGTTGTAGGGGTGTTTTTCAGCTGCAGGGACAGGACGACTGGTTGCAATCAAGGGAAAGATGAATGCAGCCAAGTACAGGGATGTCCACCAACGTTTACCATCCAACCTGACAGAACTGGAGAGGATCTGCAAGGAGGAATGGCGGAGGATCCCCAAATCAGGTGTGAAAAACTTGTTGCATCTTTCCCAAAAAGACTCATGGCTGTATTAGATCAAAAGGGTGCTTCTACTAAATACTGAGCAAAAGGTCTGAATACTTAGGACCATGTGATATTTCAGTTTTTCTTTTTTAATAAATCTACAAAAATGTCAACAATTCTGTGTTTTTCTGTCAATATGGGGTGCTGTGTGTACATTAATGGGGAAAAAAATGAACTTAAATGATTTTAGCAAATGGCTGCAATATAACAAAGAGTGAAAAATTTAAGGGGGTCTTAATACTTTCCGTCCCCATTGTATAATAGTTTAAAGCAAGCATATAGATGAACTCCTATTCCCTTCCTCCACTGCATACTGATCTTGAACATTCCAAGGTAATTTGAGTCTAGGAATCAATTACTTTCTTAGCTGTTTGGAGGGGGAGAACTTATAAAGGGACAACAGAGCCCAGCAGAAGTAACTTAACCACTTCAGCCCGGAAGGATTTGCCCCCTTAATGACCAGGCCATTTTTTGCGATACGGCACTGCGTCCTTTAGCTGACAATTGCGCGGTCGTGCGATGTTGCACCCAAACAAAATTGCTGTCTTTTTTTTTTCCCCACAAATAGAGCTTTCTTTTGGTGGTATTAGATGACCTCTGCGGTTTTTATTTTTTGTGCTATAAACAAAATAAGAGTGACAATTTTGAAAAAAAAACACAGTATTTATCAACGTATAACACGCGCAGGCGTATAACACGCACCCCAAGTTTAGGAGGGAATTTTAAGGAAAAAACTTTTAGGAGGGAAGTTTAAGGAAAAAAAACTTACATTAAAATGTCCACCAATGCAGCCTTATTGTGTCCATCTGCAGCCTTGTCAGTGTCATTGCAGCCTTGCCCCAGTGTCCATTGCAGCCTTGTCAGTGCAGCTTTGCCCCAGTGCAGGCTTGTCAGTGCAGCTTTTTCCCAGTGCAGAATTGTCAGTGCAGCTTTTCCCCAGTGCAGCTTTGCCCCAGTGCAGCTTTGCCCCAGTGCAGCCTTGTCAGTGCAGCTTTTCCCCAGTGCAGCCTTGTCAGTGCAGCTTTGCCCCAGTGCAGAATTGTCAGTGCAGCTTTGCCCCAGTGCAGCTTTGCCCCAGTGCAGCCTTGTCAGTGCAGCTTTGCCCCAGTGCAGCCTTGCCCCAGTGGTCTGTGCAGCCTTGCCCCCAGTGTCCATTACATGCTTGGACAGATCGCCGGCGACATACACAAAGCGCGTAGTTTTAAATATGGCGCCGCGGAGTTCGGAGGGACTCGGCGGAGCTGAACGAGCGCCGCCGAGATCACAGTGACTAGGTGGAGCCGAGCAGAGGTGGCTCTAGGCTTTGTGAGGCCTTAGGCAAAACTTAGACATGAGGCCTCACTCACACCCGTAATGAAAAAAAATAATTTAAGCGATACAAATTAACTGTATAAACTGCATATATTAAGAACCTTAAAGTGCTGGTGTCAATTTCCTCTATCTCAACGCTGGCGTCAGTGTACCTACTCCGCACTGGCATCCATGTGTTCTCAGTGCTGGTGTTGGGGCACTCTATCTCAGTGCAGTGTGTCTTGGAGCTGGTGTCAGTGTCCTCTATCTGACGCTGGTGTCAGGGTGCTCTATCTCTGTATTCTCTATCTCAGTGCTGGTGTCAGTGACCTCTATCTGACGCTGGTGTCAGGTGCTCTACCTCCGTGTCCTCTATCTCAGTGCTGGTGTGAGTGTTCTCTATCTCAGTGCTGGTGTCATGACACTCTTTCTCAGTGCACAGAGATGGGGTCCCTGTCCCCAGGTGAGAAGGGGTCCCTGTCCCCAAGTAAGAAGGGGTCCCTGTCCCCAAGTAAGAAGTGGTCCCTGTCCGCAGGGGAGATGGGGTTTCCCATTCCCAGGGAAGATGGTGGGGGCCCTGCCTCCAGAGAAGAAGTGGTCCCTGTTGCCAGGGGAGATGATGGGGGCCCTGTCCCCAGGGGAGATGAAGGGGTCCCTGTCTTCAAGTGAGAAGGGGTCCCTGTCCCCAGGGGAGATGGGGTTCCCATCCACAGGGAAGATGGTAGGGGCCCTGTCCCCAGAGAAGAAGGGGTCCCTGTTGGCGTTGCCAGGGGTGATGATAGGGGCTCTGTCCCCAGGGGAGATGATGGGGGCCTTGTCTCCGAGTGAGAAGGGGGTCGCTGTCCCCACATGAGAAGGTGTCCCTTCCCCAGGAAAGATGAGGTCCCCATTCCCAGGGAAGATGGTGGGGGCCCCATCCCCAGGGAAGAAGGGGTCCCTGTAGCCAGGAGAGATGATGGGGGCACTGTCCTCAAGGGAGATGAGGGGCCCTGTCCCCAGGTGAGATGATGGGGCCCCTGCCCCCCAAGGGAGATGATGGTGGCCCTGACCCCAAGGGAAACGACTGGGGCCCTGTCAACAAGGGCGATGACAGGGCCCTGTCCCCAAGGGAGATGAGGTCCCCATCCCCAGGGAAAATGATGGGGGGCCTGTCCCCAGGGGAGATGATGGGGGCCCTATGCCCAGGTGAGAAGGGGCCCCTGTCCTCAAGTGAGAAGGGGGTCCCATCCCCAGGAAAGATGGTGGGGGCCTTGTCCCCAAGTGAGAAGGGGTCCCTATTCACAGGGGAGATGGGGTTCCCCATTCCCAGGGAAGATGGTGGGGCCCTGCCTCCAGAGAATAAGGGGTCCCTGTCTGCAGGGGAGATGATATGGGCCCTGTCCCCAAGTAAGAAGGGGTCCCTGTCCGCAGGGGAGGTGGGGTTTCCCATACCCAGGGAAGATGGTGGGGGCCCTGCCTCCAGAGAAGAAGGCATCCCTGTTACCAGGGGAGATGAAGGGGGCCCTGTTGCCAGGGGAGAAGGGGCTTCCTGTCCCCAGGGCAGATGGGGTTCCCATCCACAGGGAAGATGGTAGGGGCCCTGTCCCCAGAGAAAAAGGGGTCCCTGTTGGCATTGCCAGGGGAGATGTTAGGGGCCCTGTGCCCAGGGGAGATGATGGGGACCTTGTCTCCAAGTGAGAAGGGGGTCCCTGTCCGCATATGAGAAGGTGTCCCTTCTCCAGGAAAGATGAGGTCCCCATCCCCAGGGAAGATGGTAAGGGCCCTGTCCCCAGGGAAGAAGGGGTCCCTGTAGCTAGGAGAGATGATGGGGGCACTGTCCTCAAGGGAGATGGGGGCCCTGTCCCCAGGTGAGATGATGGGGCCCCTGCCCCCAGGGGAGATAATGGGGGCCCTGTCCCTAAGGGAGATGACGGGGGCCCTGTCCCCAAGGGAGATGAGGTCCCCATCCCCAGGGGAGATGATGGGGGCCCTGTCCCCAGGGGAGATAATGGGGGCCCTGTCTCCAGGGGAGATGATGGGGGCCCTGTCCCCAAGTGAGAAGGGGTCCCTGTCCCCAAGTGAGAAGGGGGTCCTGTCCCCAGGAAAGATGCTGGGGGCCCTGTCCCCAAGTGAGAGGGGGTCCCTTACCCCAGGGGAGATGGGGTTCCTGTCCCCAGAGAAGATGGTGGGGCCCTGTCCTCAGATAATATGGGGTCCCAGTTGCCAGGGGAGATGATGGGGGCCCTGTCCCCAGGGAAGATGATGGGGTTCCCATCCCCAGGGAAGATGGTGGGGGCCCTGTCCCCAGAGAAAAAGGGGTCCCAGTTGCTAGGGGAGATGATGGGAGGCCTTGTCCCCAAGTGAGACAGGGTCTTTGTCCACAGGGGAGATGGGGTTCCGTCCCCAGGGAAGAAGGTGGGGGCCCTGTCCCCAGGGAATAAGGGGTCCCTGTTGCCAGGGGAGATGATGGGGTCCCTGTCTCAGAGTGAGAAGGGGCCCCTGTCCTCAAGTGAGAAGGGGGTCTCTGTCCTCAAGTGAGAAGGGGGTTCCCGTCCCCAGGAAAGATGGTGGGAGCCCTGTCCCCAAGTGAGAAGGGTTCCCTGACCGCAGGGGAGATGGGGTTCCTGTCCCCAGAGAAGATGGTGGGAGCCCTGTCCCCAAGTGAGAAGGGGTCCCTGACCGCAGGAGAGATGGGGTTCCCGTCCCCAGAGAAGATGGTGGGGGCCCTGTCCCCAGAGACTAAGGGGTCCCAGTTGCCAGGGGAGATGATGGAGCCCTGCCCCCAGGGGAGATGATGGGGCCTTGCCCCCAGGGGAGATGATGGGGGCCTTGTCTTCAGGGGAGATGATGGGGGCCTTGTCTTCAGGGGAGATGATGGGGGCCTTGTCCCCAGGGGAGATGATTGGGGCCTTGTCCCCAGGGGAGATGATGGGGTTCCCTTTCCCCAGGGAAGATGGTGGGGGCCCTGTCCCCAGGGGAGATGATGATGGGGGCCCTGTCCTCATGGAAGATGCAGTCCCTGTCCCCAGGTGAGATGATGGGGGCCCCTATCCACAGGGGAGATGATGGGGTTCCCGTCTTCAGGGAAGATGGTGGGGGCACTGTCCCCAGGGGAGATGATGATGGGGGCCCTGTCTCCAAGGAAGATGGGGTCCCTGTGCCCAGGGGAGATGATGGGGGGCCCCTATTCCCAGGGGAGATGATGGGGGGAACCCTGTCCCCAGGGGAGGAGGGGTGAGGTATGGGATGGTGTGAGGGGATATGGGGTCAGCTCACTTACCATATCCAAGCTGCAGGGCACTCATCCATGGTTGCCTGGCTGGGCTCCCTCCAGCAGCAGCACAGACAGGGCGATTAGCTTATCTCCAAGGCGAGAGAGATCTGTGTATGACAGGGGGAGGAGGTGGGGGCTGGCAGACAAGCCTGCAGTGTCCTCCGGCTCTCATAGGGCTGCTGCACATGTTTACTTAAACTTCCTTAGCGCGGGGGAAGTGTGCAGAGCATCTCCGGAGCACTGCAGAAAGGAATGGATGCAGCCGACTTGAGGGGGCGGGACTCTGGCTGGGGAGGACACTGAGCTGAGCAGCGCTGCATTAAGCAGGAGAGAAGAACCCGGAGGAGCTGGCCAAGGACAGGGCATGAGAAGAAACATTGCAGCCAGTGCGATAGAGCAGGGAGCTCTTCTACAGAGCAGACTCTTCAATTAGGCAAATTAGGAGCCCGTGGGGCCCCTATGAGTTGCGAGGCCTTAGGCGGCCACCTATTTTGCCTAATTAGAGAGCTGCCTCTGGAGCCGAAATACACATAGCTGAGTGTACTTGGCTGTTCTCGTTGCCGCTCACAGTCACGCTCAGTCCCGCCCTATGATGGACATAACACAGGTCCAATGCCGGGACTGGAAGTGACTGTGAGCGGCGCCGAGAAGAGCCGAGTACACTCGGCTATGTGTATCTCGGCTCCGCCCAGTCACTGTGATCTCGGCGCTGCTCGTTCAGCTCCTCCGAGTCCCTCCGAACTCCGCGGCGCCATATTTAAAACTACACACTATGTGAATGTCGGCGGCGATCGCGGCGATCGCTCCAATAGATTACAATTAACAGGGATCGGCATATAACACGCACCCACGATTTCCCCCTGATTTTAAGGGGAAAAATGTGCGTGTTATACGCCGATAAATACAGTATATATTTTTTACTTTTGCTATAATACATATTAAAAAAAAATAAAAAATAAAAAAGGTCGTCATAAATTTAGGCCAATATGCATTCTTCTACATATTTCTGGGGAAAAAAATCACAATAAGCGTATATTGATTAGTTTGCGCAAAAGTTATCGCGTCTACAAACTACGGGATAGATTTTATGGACTTTTATTTTTATATTTATTTATTTTTTACTAGTAATGGCGGCGATCTGTGATTTTTAGTGGGACTGCGACATTGCGGCAGACAAATCTGACCCCAAGGTCCCCAGAAAGTGTAATTTGAGGTCATATTTGTCCGCTGCAATGTCGCAGCCCCGCTAAATATTGCAGATCGCTACCATTACTAGTAAAAAATAAATAAATAAACAAAAGTCCATAAAATCCAGGGAGCGATCAAGGGGTTAACTGTGTTCCCTGGGTGTGTTCTAACTGTAGGAGAGATGGGCTTACTGGGACATGACAGAGATCGCTGTTCCCGATGACTGGAAACAGAAGATCTCTGTCATGTCATCTGGCAGAATGTGGAATCGTCTTGTTTACAAAGGCAGATCCCCGTTCTGCCTCTGTGCACAACGATCTCGGGCAGGTACGTCGGTTCATGTAGAAGAGCCAGCCTGCCGCAGTAAAAGCACGGCGGCTGGTCGGTAAGTGGGTACACCAGCCCATTTTAGGAGAAGGTGGAGGGTTGTAGTTGCTCTTTTGTGGACACCAAAGTTTTCTATAGGGATCTCTAAGGGGGTCAGACACGGTGAGTTCATGCACACACACACACAGACACACTTACATGAGATAATGAGCTGGGCATATGTCTGCTCACAGCTACACACACATGATTATACACAATTTTTATCTCAAGTACCTAACTATCGTATTTTTTGCTCCATAAGACGTACCTGACCATAAGACGCACCTAGGTTTTAGAGGAGGAAAACAAGAAAAAAATATTCTGAACCAAATGGTGTACTAAAATATTTACCAGTGCCCATGAAATGCAGCCTGACCTGTGATATACAATGCAGCCTGTCTGTGATTAGGGATGGGCCGAACACCCCCCGGTTTGGTTCGCATCCAGAAAATGCGAACGGACCGAAAGTTTGCACGAACATTCTATGGGACTCGAACGTGAGAAGTCAAAAGTGCAAATTTTAAAGGCTAATATGCAAATTATTGTCCTAAAAAAGGGTTTGGGGACCCGGGTGCTGCCCCGGGGGACATGTATCAATGGAAATAAAAGTTTTAAAAAAGAACGGTTTTTCAGGAGCAGTGATTTTAACGATGCTTTTTTTTTTAAACTCTTATTTTTTAAAAATTTTAACATATACATACACCGCCAATCAGGGGGCTCCTACAAAACATAAATATATGACAGTATTTACAATATCGTGCAGGATTTCAAGCTTAAATGTCTTTCCGTGCATTATTATAGGACTTATGCCGTGTACACACGAGCGGACTTTCCGGCATACTTGGTCCGGCGGAATAGAGTCCGCCGGACAATCCAATCGCGTGTAGGCTCCGGCAGACTTTTCCGTCTGACTTTTTCCCAAAAGTCTGCCAGACCTAGATTTGAAACATGTTTTAAATCTTTCCGTCGGACTCAGTTTCTCGCGGAAAGTCCGCTCGCCTGTATGCTGGTCCGACGGACCAGATACAACGCAAGGGCAGGGTATTGCATTTCGCGCTCGCTGCAAAAGGAAAAACAAATTTTCCTATTGCGGCGAGCGCGGGGCATACCAGGCCCTTAGGTCCGGCATGGATTTTAAGGGGAACCCCCTACACCGAAAAATCGGCGTGCGGACCCCCCAAAATCCATACCAGACCCGATCTGAGCACGCAGCCCGGCCGGTCAGGAAAGGGGGTAAGGATGAGCGAGCGCCCCCCCCTGAACCGTACCAGGCCGCATGCCCTCAATATGGGGGGTGGGTGCTTTGGGGGAGGGGGGCCCTGTGGGCCCCCCCAAAGCACCTTGTCTCCATGTTGATGAGGACAAGGGCCTCTTCCCGACAACCCTGGCCGTTGGTTGTCGGGGTCTGCAGGCGGGGGGCTTATCGGAATCCCAGAGCTCCCTATAATAAGAGGGCCCCCAGATCCCGGCCCCCCACCCTATGTAAATGAGTATGGGGTACATGGTACCCCTACCCATTTACCTAGGGAAAAAGTGTCAATAATAAAACACACTACACAGGTTTTTGAAGTAATTTATTAGACAGCTCCGGGGGGTCTTCTTCCGGCTTCGGGGGTCCCTCCGGTTCCCCTTCTCCCGGCGTCCGGTTGGTTCTTCTCCGCTCCCTCTGGCCTCTTCTCCCGGTGTTCGAGTTCTTCAGCCGGCTCCTCCACTGTCTTCATGCCGCTCTCTTGCCAGCGGAGGTCCGGACTTCTGGCTTCTGGCTTCTGGGCTTCTTGGCTTCTTCTCTTCTTCCCATGTTGACATGACGGTCTCTCCGGCTGGAATGGTCTCTGAGCGCTCTGATGTGACTTATATAGGCGGAGACCCCGCCTCTTATGCCGTCACAGTCCCTGGGCAATGCTGGGACTGTGACGTTTTAGAGGGTGTGGTCAACATCACCCGGTCACCACGCCCCCTAAAACGTCACAGTCCCAGCATGCCCTGTCGTGTCAACATCGGAAGAAGAGAAGAAGAGAAGAAGCCAAGAAGCCCAGAAGCCCGAAGTCCGGAAGTGGTTCCCCTTAAAATCCATGCCAGACCTAAGGGCCTGGTATGCCCCACGACGGGGCTCGCAAGGTGTCAATCTTACCAATAAAAGCGGCGAAATTGAGTTCCTCTTCTAGTCCCGACGTACCCGAGTCACGTTCAAAATGAACAGACTTGTCCGTGTGTGTGGGCAAGTCCGTTCATTCTGAAAGTCCGCTGTAACTCCGCTGTAAGTCCGTTCATTCTGAAAGTCCGCTGTCCGTTAAAAAGTCCGGCGGTAGTCCGCCGGAAAGTCTGGCGGAAAGACCGTCGGACCAAGTCTGCTGAAAAGTCCGTGTGTATGCGGCATCACATCTTTACTCCTCTTAATATGAAAAGAAAGAGAAAGAAAAAGACGTCTAAAACCAGAAAAAAAATGTGCTACCAATACCTCCATTCCAGCCCCTCTATTAGTACTATAAACCTTTATACCCCCCTTCCTTTACCCCTCCCCCCCGCCCTGCAATTTAATACAGTGTGGGCATGCCTCTCCATGCATCGTGTTCATTGTGTGTTGAAACAAAATACTATGCGTGTGTGTATATATATATATATATATATATATATATATATATATATATATATATATATATATATATTTGTTTTGTGTTTCTCTCTACTCTTTCTTTTACTCTCCGCCCTCCCCCCGCCCTGTCTGTTCCCACCTCATTTTCCTGGGGTTATCCACCTACTCTTTAAGTGTGATCTCTATTACCCGGTTGCGCCCTTTATGGTGGGCACCCCATTTTCTTTAACCAAGGCTTCCACATCTTTAACCACTTGCCGACCGTCTAACGACTATATACGTCAACACAATGGCACAAGCAGGCAAAATCACCTACCTGGTACGTGATTGCCTTCCCACGGGCGGGGGGTCCGAAGGGACCCCCCCGGTGCCAGCGGCGGTCAGCTTTGGTCTGGGAGCGTTTAGAGATCAGGGGGAGGCCATCCGATCGTGGCGCCCCCTTCGCGATCGCTCCCAGCCAATGACAATCATCCCCTGCCTCTGTGTAGTACACAGAGGCAGAGGATGTGATGTCATCTCTCCTCGGCTCGGCAGTTTCCGGCGCCAAGGAGAGAAGACATGTGAGTGCACCAACACACACACACAGTAGAACATGCCAGGCACACTTTACACCCCCGATCGCCCACACTGACACCAAGCAGATTTTTTTTTTTTCTGATTACTGCATGGTGTCAGTTTGTGACAGTTAGAAGTGGTAGGGCAGTTAGTGTTAGCCCCCTGTAGGTCTAGGATACCCCCCTAACCCCCCCTAATAAAGTTTTAACCCCTTGATCACCCCCGTCAGGGCACCCACCGTTTATTACCGAATAAAGGTTTAGCCCCCTGATCGCCCGGTGGTGATATGCGTCGCCCCAGGCAGCGTCAGATTAGCGCCAGTACCGCTAACACCCACGCACGCAGCATACGCCTCCCTTAGTGGTATAGTATCTGAACGCATCAATATCTGATCCGATCAGATCTATACTAGCGTCCCCAGCAGTTTAGGGTTCCCAAAAACGCAGTGTTAGCGGGATCAGCCCAGATACCTGCTAGCACCTGCGTTTTGCCCCTCCGCCCGGCCCAGCCCAGCCCAGCCCACCCAAGTGCAGTATCGATCGATCACTGTCACTTACAAAACACTAAACGCATAACTGCAGTGTTCGCAGAGTCAGGCCTGATTCCTGCGATCGCTAACAGTTTTTTTGGTAGCGTTTTGGTGAACTGGCAAGCACCAGCCCCAGGCAGCGTCAGGTTAGTGCCAGTACCGCTAACACCCACGCACGCACCGTACACCTCCCTTAGTGGTATAGTATCTGAACGGATCAATATCTGATCCGATCAGATGTATACTAGCGTCCCCAGCAGTTTAGGGTTCCCAAAAAGCAGTGTTAGCGGGATCAGCCCAGATACCTTCTAGCACCTGCGTTTTGCCCCTCCGCCTGGCCCGGCCCAGCCCACCCAAGTGCAGTATCGATCGATCACTGACACTTACAAAACACTAAACGCATAACTGCAGCGTTCGCAGAGTCAGGCCTGATCCCTGCGATCGCTAACAGTTTTTTTGGTAGCGTTTTGGTGAACTGGCAAGCACCAGTGCCCTAGTACACCCCGGTCGTAGTCAAACCAGCACTGCAGTAACACTTGGTGACGTGGCGAGTCCCATTCAAGCTGGTGAGGTGGCAAGCACAAGTAGTGTCCCGCTGTCACCAAAAAGACAAACACAGGCCCGTCGTGCCCATAATGCCCTTCCTGCTGCATTCGCCAACCCTAATTGGGAACGCACCGCTTCTGCAGCGCCCGTACTTCCCCCATTCACATCCCCAACCAAATGCAGTCGGCTGCATGAGAGGCATTTTCTTTATGTCCTCCCCAGTACCCCTACCCAACGAACCCCCTCAAAAAAGATGTTGTGTCTGCAGCAAGCGCGGATATAGGCATGAAACCCGCTATTATTGTCCCTCCTGTCCTGACAATCCTGGTCTTTGCATTGGTAAATGTTTTGAACGCTACCATACACTAGTTGAGTATTAGCGTAGGGTGAAGCATTGCACAGACTAGGCACACTTTCACAGGGTCTCCCAAGATGCCATCGCATTTTGAGAGACCCGAACCTGGAACCGGTTACAGTTATAAAAGTTACAGTTACAAAAAAAAGTGTAAAAAAAAAAAAACACAAACAAAAATATAAAGTAAAAAAAAATAGTTGTCGTTTTATTGTTCTCTCTCTCTCTATTCTCTCTAGGGATGAGACGAACACCCCCCGGTTCGGTTCGCACCAGAACCCGCGAACGGACCGAAAGTTCGCACGAACGTTAGAACCCCATTGACGTCTATGGGACTCGAACGTTCGAAATCAAAAGTGCTCATTTTAAAGGCTAATTTGCATGGTATTGTCCTAAAAAGGGTTTGGGGACCCGGGTCCTACCCCAGGGGACATGTATCAATGCAAAAAAAACTTTTAAAAACGGCCGTTTTTTCGGGAGCAGTGATTTTAATGATGCTTAAAGTAAAAAAAAAAAAGTGAAATATTCCTTTAAATATCGTACCTGGGGGTGTCTATAGTATGCCTGTAAAGTGACGCGTGTTTCCCATGTTTAGAACAGTCCCTGCACCAAATGTCATTTTTAAAGGAAAAAATCTCATTTAAAACTGCTTGCGGGTTTAATGTCATGTCGGGTCATGGCAATATGGATGAAAATCAGTGAGACAAACGGCATGGGTACCCCCCAGTCCATTACCAGGCCCTTTGGGTCTTGTATGGATATTAAGGGGAACCCCGCACCCAAATTAAAATAAGGAAAGGTGTGGGGCCACCAGGCCCTATATACTCTGAACAGCAGTATACAGGCGGTGCAAACAAGACAGGGACTGTAGGTTTGTTGTTAAGTAGAATCTGTTTGTAATTTTGAACATTTTTAACGTGTTTAGCTCCAGCCAAAAAATCTTTTCTAAGCTTTTTGGAAAACATAGGGAAGGGTTATCACCCCTGTGACATTTGTTTTGCTGTCTTTCCTCCTCTTCAGAAGATTTCACCTCACTTTTTTGTCCCAATGAAAAATGTTTTTTGAAAATTTGGGTTTTTTTGTGGAACAAGGATTGGAAAGCATCAGTGGAAAGGAGAAATTGTTTTCCCATATTAACTCTTACAGGAGAGAATTTCCCTTCCTAGGGGTAGATTTCATCTCACTTCCTGTTGTCTCCTTCCGTTTGCAAGTAGGAGTCGTTTGTAAGTTAGATGTTTGAAAGTAGGGTCCTGCCCTATATACTCAGCAGAAATTTGGGCCTTAGGTGTTGCTGTGGCCACAACACTGTAAGCCCTCACAGGGCCCTGCTGTGAAATATTAGATCAAGAATTGTAATTACATGCCCCTGTTGAACAGGAGCTGAAAAATTAGGCCTTAGGCACTGGTGCTGGTGCCACAACACTGCAACCCCTCACAGACACTCTAGTTGGAACGCAGGAAAGAGCCCTGCTGCAAAGTATTGCATCAAAAATTGTAATTACACGACCCTGTTAGACATCCTCATGAGGACATGGTGGAGCTAGGGAAGGAGTCACTGATGACATTGAGCTGAGGGAAGAGGCCGCTGCTTTGCCAGACAAAGCACCCTGGGCATGGGTGAGAGAGGATGAGGAGGATGAGGACGGCTTGGTCATCCACTCGACCAAGTCTTCCGCATGTTGCGGCTCAACACGGCCAGCTGCCAAAAAAAAGGCCAAGCGTGTCCCATGGCCACGTGCTGATGAGGATGCACCGTCTCCACGACCAGCACTAGACACAGAGCCTGCTTGCCCTCTCTTATTGGCTTGTGACTGTCTGCCTCTCCTTCTTGGCCTTCCAGACATACTAATGGCCTGTAGCTGCACTAAGCTGGGATAGAACACCTGTAATTTTCTTCAAGTAGCTTTATATACTGTAACCAGACAAGCCTGCCTGTCAGTAGGAAGATAACAGGAACGGATCTAGCTGAACACTGTGAGCAGGACGCACTGTACTAAATGTAAATAGTCTAGATGCCTGACCGTGGTACTAATAGGATCAAATAGAACACCTGTAATTTTCTTCAGGTAGCTTTATATACTGTAACCAGACAAGCCTGCCTGTCAGTAGGAAGATAACAGGAACGGATCTAGCTGTACACTGTGAGCAGGACGCACTGTACTAAATGTAAATAGTCTAGCTGCCTGACCGTGGTACTAATAGGATCAAATAGAACACCTGTAATTTTCTTCAGGTAGCTTTATATACTGTAACCAGACAAGCCTGCCTGTCAGTAGGAAGATAACAGGAACGGATCTAGCTGAACACTGTGAGCAGGACGCACTGTACTAAATGTAAATAGTCTAGCTGCCTGACCGTGGTACTAATAGGATCAAATAGAACACCTGTAATTTTCTTCAGGTAGCTTTATATACTGTAACCAGACAAGCCTGCCTGTCAGTAGGAATTTAACAGGAACGGATCTAGCTGAACACTGTGAGCAGGACGCACTGCACTAAATGTAAATAGTCTAGAAGATAACAGGAACGGATCTAGCTGAACACTGTGAGCAGGACGCACTGCACTAAATGTAAATAGTCTAGAAGATAACAGGAACGGATCTAGCTGAACACTGTGAGCAGGACGCACTGCACTAAATGTAAATAGCAGGAACGGATCTAGCTGAACACTGTGAGCAGGACGCACTGCATTAAATGTAAATAGTCTAGATAGAAGATAACAGGAACGGATCTAGCTAAACTGAATACAGTGTATATATATATATGCAACACCTGGGATGCATATATATACACAATACACTGTAAGTGCAGCTAACTGACTGACTGTTCTGCCTAATCTATCTAACTCAAATCAAATGACACTGTCTCTCTCTCTCTCTATCTCTCAGCACACCGGAACACACACTACACAGGACCGCCGTGCAGGTGGCCTTATATAGTGTGGGGTGTGTACTAAATCCCCTGAGCCATAATTGGCCAAAGCCACCCTGGCTTTGGCCAATTACAGCTCTCTCTACTGACGGCGCTGTGATTGGCCAAGCATGCGGGTCATAGTGCATGCTTGGCCAATCATCAGCCAGCAATGCACTGCGATGCCGCAGTGAATTATGGGCCGTGACGCGCCACACGAATTTAGCGCGAACGGCCCATAACGTTCGCAATTCGGCGAACGATCGAACAGCCGATGTTCGAGTCGAACATGGGTTCGACTCGAACACAAAGCTCATCCCTAATTCTCTCTATTGTTCTGCTCTTTTTTACTGTATTCTATTCTGCAATGTTTTATTGTTATTATGTTTTATCATGTTTGCTTTTCAGGTATGCAATTTTTTATACTTTACCGTTTACTGTGCTTTATTGTTAACCATTTTTTTGTCTTCAGGTACGCCATTCACGACTTTGAGTGGTTATACCAGAATGATGCCTGCAGGTTTAGGTATCATCTTGGTATCATTCTTTTCAGCCAGCAGTCGGCTTTCATGTAAAAGCAATCCTAGCAGCTAATTAGCCTCTAGACTGCTTTTACAAGCAGTGGGAGGGAATGCCCCCTCCCCCGCCGTCTTCCGTGTTTTTCTCTGGCTCTCCTGTCTCAACAGGGAACCTAAGAATGCAGCCGGTGATTCAGCCAGCTGAACATAGAGCTGATCAGAGACCAGAGTGGCTCCAAACATCTCTATGGTCTAAGAAACTGGAAGCTACGAGCATTTTATGACTTAGATTTCACCGGATGTAAACAGCGCCATTGAGAAATTGGGAAAGCATTTTATCACACCGATCTTGGTGTAGTCAGATGCTTTGAGGGCAGAGGAGAGATCTAGGGTCTAATAGACCCCAATTTTTTCAAAAAAGAGTACCTGTCACTACCTATTGCTATCATAGGGGATATTTATATTCCCTGAGATAACAATAAAAATGATTTAAAAAAAAAAATGAAAGGAACAGTTTAAAAATAAGATAAAAAAGCAAAAAAATAATAAAGAAAAAAAAAAAAAAACACCCCTGTCCCCCCTGCTCTCGCGCTAAGGCGAACGCAAGCGTCAGTCTGGCGTCAAATGTAAACAGCAATTGCACCATGCATGTGAGGTATCACCGCGAAGGTCAGATCGAGGGCAGTAATTTTAGCAGTAGACCTCCTCTGTAAATCTAAAGTGGTAACCTGTAAAGGCTTTTAAAGGCTTTTAAAAATGTATTTAGTTTGTCGCCACTGCACTGCCCAATTTTAAAGCATGTCATGTTTGGTATCCATGTACTCAGCCTAAGATCATCTTTTTTATTTCATCAAACATTTGGGCAATATAGTGTGTTTTAGTACATTAAAATTTAAAAAAGTGTGTTTTTTCCCCAAAAAATGCATTTGAAAAATTGCTGCGCAAATACTGCGTGAAAAAAAAAAATGAAACACCCACCATTTTAATCTGTAGGGCATTTGCTTTAAAAAAATATATAATGTGTGGGGGTTCAAAGTAATTTTCTTGCAAAAAAAAATAATTTTTTCATATAATCAAAAAGTGTCAGAAAGGGCTTTGTCTTCAAGTGGTTAGAAGAGTGGATGATGTGTGACATAAGCTTCTAAATGTTGTGCATAAAATGCCAGGACAGTTCAAACCCCCCCCAAATGACCCCATTTTGGAAAGTAGACACCCCAAGCTATTTGCTGAGAGGCATGTCGAGTCCATGGAATATTTTATATTGTGACACAAGTTGCGGGAAAGAGACAATTTTTTTTTTTTTTTGCACAAAGTTGTCACTAAATGATATATTGCTCAAACATGCCATGGGAATATGTGAAATTACACCCCAAAATACATTCTGTTGCTTCTCCTGAGTATGAGGATACCACATGTGTGGGACTTTTTGGGAGCCTAGACGTGCACGGGACCCCGAAAACCAAGCACCGCCTTCAGGCTTTCTAAGGGCGTAAATTTTTGATTTCACTCTTCACTGCCTATCACAGTTTCGGAGGCCACGGAATGCCCAGGTGGCAAAAAAAAACCCCAAATGACCCCATTTTCGAAAGTAGACACCCCATGCTATTTGCTGAGTGGTATAGTGAGTATTTTGCACAAAGTTTTGAAAATTGAAAAAAAAAAAAAATGTTTTTCTTGTCTTTCTTCATTTTCAAAAACAAATGAGAGCTGCAAAATACTCACCATGCCTCTCAGCAAATAGCTTGGGGTGTCTACTTTCCAAAATGGGGTCATTTGGGGGGGGGGGGGGTTGTGCCATCTGGGCATTCCATGGCCTCCGAAACTGTGATAGGCAGTGAAGAGTGAAATCAAAAATTTACACCCTTAGAAATCCTGAAGGCGGTGATTGGTTTTCGGGCCCCGTACGTGGCTAGGCTCCTAAAAAGTCCCAAACATGTGGTATCCCCATACTCAGGAGAAGCAGCTAAATGTATTTTGGAGTGAAATTCCACATATGCCCATGGCCTGTGTGAGCAATATATCATTTAGTGACAACACTTATTGACATTTTTTTTACCAAAGACATGTGGCCGAACACATTTTGGCCTAAATGTATGACTAAAATTGAGTTTATTGGATTTTTTTTAGAACAAAAAGTAGAAAATATCATTTTTTTTCAAAATTTTCGTTCTTTTTCCGTGTATAGCGCAAAAAATAAAAACGGCAGAGGTGATCAAATACTATCAAAAGGAAGCTCTATTTGTGGGAAGAAAAGGACGCAAATTTCGTTTGGGTACAGCATTGCATGACCGTGCAATTAGCAGTTAAAGCGACGCAGTGCCAAATTGTAAAAAGTGCTCTGGTCAGGAAGGGGGTAAATCCTTCCGGGGCTGAAGTGGTTAAGAATTTATCCAGGTTTCTCCGTCTAGTAAATACCACTTTTTCCCTCCATACAGTAGCATCCATTACTTTAACCCATTCTTCTAGTGTGGGGGGCCTCACTGATTGCCAGTTCTGTGCTATTATCTTTCGTGCTTGAAATAAACGTCTTATAACTGTCAATTTAATGTTTACAGGCACACTGGTTTCCTCTATTTTCCCCAGCAAACATATTGTGGCATCCAACTCCAACTTGAGCCCAAAAGTACTGTTGATATCCTCGAGTATCTCATTCCAGTACCTGAACAGCTTTGGGCACCTCCACATCATGTGAATTAAATCGCCTGTTCCTTGGCACCTAGGGTTTTTGTCATCAACTCTATATCCATACCGGAAAAGCTTCTTTGGAGTATAATAAACTCTATGTAAAAAAAAATAGTTGTGACATTTTCTGTGAGGGGGAGACTGTCACCTGGGGACTCAATTCCAATGTTCTTCTCCACTGTTCTTCAGTTATTTTTTCCCCCAAATCCTCCTCCCATCTATTTTTATTTTTGGCCAGTCTTTCCCCAGTAATTGTTTTCCTACATAATTGCTCATATATCTCGGCTATCATACCCTTGGAAGATCCTGACTTGACTATTTGTTGTATAAGAGGGGCTTTGCACCATTCCACTGTTTGTGTTTTGAAATGAGCATTCAGGGCATGTCTAATTTGAAGGTACCAGTAGAATGAGTGGTTTGGGATACCATACTCGCCTCTCAACTCAGCAAATGACTTCAACGTACTGCCTCTGTATAATTGAGCAAGTTTTCTGATACCACAAACCTTCCATTCTTTTATTTTACCCATGGGAATCAGGTCTGGAAGGTATTTCTTATCCCAGATTGGGGTATACTCTGTTAACCCACTATACTATTTTGGATGCCTGCCATACCTTAGTAATTAATTTTAATGTAGGGCGCCCCGGAGAAAGAGAATCTGCTTCCAAGGCTTCAACCAGGTTACTGTGCAGGGCTCCCTGCAACATCATTCGTACATTTTTATTCCCATCCCCAGATATATTGCATCCCCTCAGATGCAGTAACTGGGCAGCTAAGAAATAACTACGAGGGTGTGGAACTGCCGCTCCTCCCTCTTTTGTTGGTAGCTGCAATATCTGTAAGCCTATTCGAGCCTGACCCTTCTTCCAAATTAATTCCTGAAACAATGTTTCAATTTTCTTGAACCATTCCATTCTGATCCAAACAGGGGAATTATCCAGATAATCCAGATCATCCAGATCATTTTGATCAAATTGATTCTACCAGCTGTTGACAGGGGGAGACAGCTCCAGATCACACTTACGTCTAAATCTAAGCAAGAGGGGGGCAAAATTATGCTTGATGTACTGATTTGGGTCCTTTGTTAACCATATTCCTAAATATTTCATCCTGTCTACCACCCTTAGTTGCCCAACCGGAGATGGTAAAAAGTTTATTGGGTCTACAGGCATCACAGGGGCGTATAAATTGGGCCTTATGCAGTAGTGGTGGTGCCACAACACTGCAACCCCTCACAGATACTCTTGTCGAGCGCAGGAATGAGCCGTGCTGTTAAATATTTGATCAAAAATTGTAATTACACGCCCCTGTCAAACGGGCATAAAAATTGGGCCTTATGCCGCGTACACACAAGCGGACTTTTCGACTGGACTGGTCCGACGGACCGAATCGGGCGGACAATCCAACCGTGTGTGGGCTTCATCGGACCTTCAGCGGACTTTTTCTGTTGAAAGTCTGATGGACTTTAGATTTGTAACATGCTTCAAATCTTTACATCGTAACTCCGTCTGACCCAGTTCCTATCGAGAAATCCGTTCGTCTGTATGCTAGTCCGACGGACAAAAAACGATCAACTTCCTTATTTTAGTCCAGTCATACGTCATCACGTCGGAATTGTAATTACACGCCCCTGTTAAACAGGGGCAGAAAAAATGGGCCTTAGCCACTGGTGGTGGTGCCCAGAACCAAAAATGTTCTTAGAAGCTATCAACATGAACATTGAGGAGGAATAGGATAGTCACTCAGCATAACAGGATAGTCACTCAGCATCAGCATAGGCAGTCTTGAAGGGATCTCACATTCATAAAAAAATTAAATCGGTTACATCAGCATCAGGTACTTGGTAGCTGGTGATCCAAGACTGATTCATTTTTATGAAGGTGATCCGATCAACCGAGTCGGTGGACAGGCGCACTCTGTGATCGGTTACAAAGCCTCAAGCAGCATTGAATGTGCGTTCCAAAAGAACGCTGGATGCAGAACAGGCCAGTAGCTCAATTGCATACTGTGCAAGCTCTGGCCAGTGATCCATCCTCAAGACCCAGTAACCCAGTGGATTTTCGGTTGGAAAGGTCTCCAAGTCTGATCTTGCCCCTAGGTATTCCTGCACCATGTACAACAGATGCTGGCGATGGTTGCTGGAACCCGATCAGACCTTGGGGCTGCGGACTAAAAAATTGTCTGAACGCATCGGTCAGATGGCCACCTTCTCCACCGCTCCTTCTGTGACTGACCGAAGCCTCAGCAAAAAGTTGTCCAGGAGTACCAGGAAATTGTAACCTCCCAGGCTCTGGAAACACATTGCACAAACCTTTCTTCAAGGCCTCTCAAAGATGTTTCATTCTCTGCTCCCTCTGCGACGTCTGGATAAGTTCCGCTACCTTTCCCTTGTAACGAGGATCAAGAAGGGTTGCCAGCCAGTACTGATCCCTCTCCTTGATACCACAAATCTGAGGGTCCTTTCGCAGGCTTTGCAGGATCAGGGAGGCCATGCAGCGTAGGTTTGCTGAGGCATTCCGTCTGGAGTCCTTTGGGTCACTAAGGACAACCTGATCTGCAGCCACCTCCTGCCAGCCACGTACAAGTCCATGGGTTTCTGGGGACTGAAAACGATCTCTTGAAGACTGCTGCTGATGCTGAGTGCCAGGCTCCACCTCCATGCTGACACAATCCTCCTCCTCCTCTTCCTGTGTGATAGGCAGGCCTGCAGGAATACTGTCTGGATAAAGGGGGCCTTGAGAGGTAAGGAAGTCCTCCTCTTCCTCCCTCTGTTCTGCCTCAAGTGCCCTGTCCATTATTCCATGCAGCGTGTGCTTCAACAGGTAGACAAGAGGGACAGTATCACTGATGCATGCACTGTCACTGCTCACCATCCTTGTGGCCTCCTCAAATGGTGACAGGACAGTGCATGCATCCTTGATCATGAGCCACTGGTGTGGCAAAAAAAAGACAAGCTCCCCTGACCCTGTCCTGGTGCCATACTCGCACAGGTAGTCATTGATGGCCCTCTGCTGCATGTACAGCCACTGCAGCATTGCCAACGTTGAGTTCCACCTGGTGGGCATGTCACAGATGAGGCGGTTCTTGGGCAGGTTACATTCTTTTTGGAGGTGAGCCAGCCGAGCACTGGCATTATATGACCGGCGGAAATGCCCACAGACTTTCCTGGCCTGCCTCAGGAGATCCTGTAAGTCCGGGTACTTGCACAAGAACCGCTGCACCACCAAATTAAGGACGTGAGCTAAACAGGGAACATGGGTGAAGTGTCCCTGTCGGAGGGCAGAGAGGAGGTTGGTGCCATTGTCGCAAACCACCATTCCTGGCTAAATCTGGCATGGCATCAACCACCTCTGAGCCTGCCCCTGCAGAGCTGCCAGAATCTCTGCCCCAGTGTGGATCCTGTCCCCTAAGCAGACCAACTCAAGCACTGTATGGCATCTTTTTGACTGAGTGCTTGCGTAGCCCCTAGAATGCCTATGGAGCACTGCTGGTTCCAAGGACAAATCTGCACAGGAAGAGGCCATAGAGGAAGAAGAAGAGGATGGGGTGGAGGAGAGAGGTGTGGCAGAATCACCACTACCAGCATTTTGGAGGTGTGGTGGTGGAACAAGCTCCAACAATACTGCACCCTGTCCTGGATCCTTCCCAGCTTCCAGCAGGGTTACCCAGTGCGCAGTGAAAGAAAGGTAATGTCCCTGTCCATGCCTGCTGGACCATGAATCAGCGGTAATATGCACCTTACCGCTGACCGCTCTGTCCAACGAGGCCAAGACATTGCCTTCCACATGTCGGTAGAGAGCCGGAATGGCCTTCCGAGAAAACAATTAGCGTTTGGGAACCTGCCCCTGAGTAACTGCACATTCCATAAATTCTCGGAAGGGGGCAGAGTCTACCAGCTGAAAAGGCAGCAGTTGGAGTGCTAGCAATTTAGCCAAACTAGCATTCAGCCGCTGAGCTTGTGGATGGCTGGGACCGAATTTCTTTAACTGGTTTAGCAACTGGGGTAGGGAAATTTGCCTGCTACAATCAGATGTTGGTGTACCGCTAGCAGTTTGCCCGGAAGTGCTTGGGACACCAAATTCTACACCTGCATTCCTCTCAGTGCAGGTCTCTGAGAGGACTGAAGTTATAGTGGGGTTGGAGATCCCAGCTGATGAGGAGCAAGGAGAGGTCCGCCTTGTTCTTTGGTGTGGGTCTTTTAAGTACTGTTGCCAATGGACTGCATGGGAGCTCGACATATGTCTAGTCAAGCATGTGGTGCCCAAGCGGCTGCTGTTTTGGCCACGCTTGATATGCTTCAGACATATATTGCAAACAGCAACCGTGCGATCTGCTGCACACGTCTCAAAAAAGGCCCACACCAAAGAACTTTTGGAAAAACTGAGTCACCTGCTTGCCTGCCTGAAAGTGTCTTTGAACACGCACTCCAGGAATGGCCTACAGTCAGGTATAGGCTTGGCTAGACTAATACATATATATACACACAAGCCTGTATAAATATATAATTAATGAACTGCAGCTCACTGAGTCACCTGCCTGAAAGTGTCTTTGAACACATACTCCAGGAATGGCCTACAGTCAGGTATAGGCTTGGCTAGACTACAAAGCAGTGGGTATATATTTTATGAAGGGCAGCTCACTGAGTCACCTGCCTGTCTGCCTGAAAGTGTCTTTGAACACGCACTCCAGGAATGGCCTACAGTCAGTTATAGGCTTGGCTAGACTATATATATATACAAGCCTGTATATATATATATATATATATATATATATATATATATATATATATATATATATATATATATATATATATATATATATATATATATATATATATATATATATTAAATGCACTGCAGCTAGCTGAATCAACTGCCTGCCTCAATTATATTAGAAACAATACACAAGGAACGGTCTGCAGTGAGATGAAGCTAAGCTGTATACAGTGTATATTTATATATATATACATACATACATACATATATACTAGACTGACTGTATATATATATATATATATATATATATATATATATGTGAAATACACATATTAGAAACAGTAAAGCAGGAACGGTCTGCAGTGAGATCTAGCTAAACTGTATGCAGTGGATATATATATATATATATATATATATACTAGACTGACTGTATATATATATATATATATATATATATATATATATATATATATATATGAAATACACTGCAGCTAACTGAATCAACTGCCTGTTCAAACTAAATGATATGACACTCTCTCTGCCTCTCTCTGTCTCTCTCTTACCAACGCCACCAACACACTACACACAGCCAACGTGCAGGCGGCCTTATATAGTGTAGGTCATGGACTTAACCCCCTGAGCCATAATTGGCCAAAGGCACCCTGTCTTTGGCCAATTATGGCTCTCTTCGCTGACGGCACTGTGATTGGCCAAACCATGCAGGTCATAGTGCATGCTTGGCCAATCATCAGACAGCAATGCACTGCGATGATTCAGTGCATTATGGGCCGTGATGCGCCGCTCAAATTTGGCGCGAACGGCCCATAATGTTCGATCTTCGGCGAATGATCGAACAGCCGATGTCCGAGTCAAACTCATGTTCGACTCTGTCTGACTTTACTTACCAGACCGGTGAGACCGCTTGGGCAGAGGGTGGTCTCCCGTATGTATCCTACTCGCGGCCCCTGGTAGAATGGACAGGAGGCACGGGAGTATGGAATGGTAAGAGAGCCTGTTGAGGGATCCAGGTGCTGGGAGGAAGAAGATCTTCAAGCAGCAGGTGGTGTGCTGGAACACAGGCTAATAGATGCTGAGCAGGAGCAGAGCAGGCAGGTCAGGGCACAGGCAGAGTTCGGCAACAGGCAGGCAACACGGTACAGTAGGAGCAGGCAGAAGCAGGGTCAAACAAGCCAAGGTCAGGTACGGGCAGCAGTCAGCAGAATATCTGGAAACACTGGAACGCAGGAACAGGTAGTGGGAACTGAGGAACCGGAAGCTGTTGATCAGGCAGCACTGGGCAGAGTGCAGAACAGACCTTATTAAGGCCAATTGGCGTCAAACGCCAACCCGATGCACACGCACAAGCACGCACGCGCCCGCGCGGGCCCCCCGAACACCAGTGTACAGACGAGGGCCAACAGGCGCATGCACACCAGTGCTCACAGGAACACGCTCAGCAGCACGCACAGGAACGCGTGCACCAACGCACACCAGCGTGCACCAGAGCGGCCAGCACCGCGGCCAACAAGGTAGCCTCTCTGACAGTGCCCCCTCCTTAAAGGCAGCCTCAGGATGCCCAGTTGAGCCAGTCTAGGAGCGTGTAAAAGTTCCTGGGCATGCAAATTGCTCTCTGGTTCCCAGGAGTTGTCCTCCGGACCATACCCCTTCCACTTGATGAGATATTGAATTCTGTTGTTCCTCTTTCTGCAATCCAAGATTGCTTCAACTTCGAATTCTTCTTCGTTATCAACTATGATAGGTTTAGGTGGGCCGGTAATACGGTCAGTAAAGGGATTCGGAATAGCAGGCTTCAATAGGGACACATGAAAGACCGGATGCACTTTTAGAGAGTCAGGCAGATCAAGTTCATATATAGCATCATTTATTTTCCTCTTTACCGAGAAGGCACCCATAAATTTGGGACCCAATTTCCTTGAGGCACAGGCCATTTTAAGGTTTATAGTGGACAACCATACTTGGTTGCCCGGTTCCAGGATCAGTTCTCCACACCTTTTCCTATCATACATCCTTTTGCTGTACTCCTGAGACTTGGCCATAGTTTCTTGTAAAAGTTTGTTGTTGGTGGAGAAAAAACTCATGGTTTCAGCGACTGCGGAACAAGTAAAAAGGCGCAATGTGCAGATACCTCACAGCGTAATACCCAATAGTCCAGGGGCATTGATGTGTGTACATATATGTACAATAATAGTGTAAAATCGCTATGTCAGTCAGGGCAGCCACCAAGAAACCAAAAGCGAGTTCCAATAGCTGAGAATAAAAAGCGACTGCGGGAACGGTACACTCAGGTATTGAACCAGGCAAGAAAGAAGGATGAAAACCGTAGTTGGCATAGAATGGTGTTTGGTTGATGGCAGAATGCAAGGAGTTATTATAGGCAAATTCTGCAAATTCTGCAACGGGTAGTAAAGAGACCCAGTCGTCTTGAGAGAAAGCAGAGAAGCAGCGGAGGTATTGCTCCAGGGTTTGATTGGTTCTCTCAGTTTGCCCGTTTGTCTGGGGATGATAGGCTGATGAGAATGCCAACTCTATTTCCAGGGAGCCGCAGAGAGCCTTCCAGAACCTCGAGGTAAATTGAACACCGTGATCGGACACAATACTTGCTGGGACCCCATGCAGCCTTACCATGCCCTTCATGGGAAGAAAGTGTGCCATCTTGGATAGCCTATCTATCACAACGAAGATGGTGGAAAATTCCTCAGACGGAGGGAGTTCCACGATGAAATCCATCAATATAATTTTCCATGGTCTCTCTGAAAAGGGTAAAGGTTTTAATAGACCCCAAGCTTTTGTCTGGCTATTTTTACTTCGGGCACAAGTGTTGCATGAATCCACATAATTTTTACAATTGTTAGACAGTTGGGGACACCAGAAGGTGCACTGCACCAACTCCATAGTCTTCAACACACCAAAATGTCCAGCTAACTTATGGTCATGGCAAAGTTCCATTACAGCCACCTGTAAGGGTTCAGGAACTACGACTTTGTCTCCATGCCAAAACAGACCCTCACTCAGGTTTCAGGGTACGGGGACATTCCCTCAGAGGCCTCCTTTATCCGGGTAATAAGGTCCACTTGAAGGAGCAAAGAGTTCCCAGAGGGAAGGATCGTGTCAGGAGGCAGGGTCTCTTTTGAATCATGGAACATGCGAGAAAGCGCATATGGCTTAATGTTCTTAGAACCTGGTCTATAAGTGATGTGGAATTGGAATCGGGAAAAGAAAAGTGCCCATCTGGCCTGCCGTGGTCTCAATCTTTTGGCTGTCCTCAAATATTCCAGAATCTTGTGATCCGTATACACCAAGATGGGATGTGCAGCACCCTCCAGAAGGTAACGCCAATCCTCCAGAGCCGACTTGATGGCAAGAAGTTCCCGATCTCCCACGTCATAATTCCTTTCTGACATTGAGAGCTTGCGTGAAAAGAATGCCACTGGGTAGGGATGAGCTTCGAGTTCGAGTCGAACTCATGTTCGACTCGAACATCGGCTGTTCGCAAGTTCGCCGAACAGCGAACAATTTGGGGTGTTCGCGGCAAATTCGAATGCCGAGGAACACCCTTTAAAAGTCTATGGGAGAAATCAAAAGTGCTAATTTTAAAGGCATATATGCAAGTTTTTGTCATAAAAAGTGTTTGGGGACCTGGGTCCTGCCCCAGGGGACATGGATCAATGCAAAAAAAGTTTTAAAAACGGCCGTTTTTTCGGGAGCAGTGATTTTAATAATGCTTAAAGTAAAACAATAAAAGTGTAATATCCCTTTAAATTTCGTACCTGGGGGGTGTCTATAGTATGCCTGTAAAGGGGCGCATGTTTCCCGTGTTTAGAACAGTCTGACAGCAAAATGACATTTCAAAGGAAAAAAGCCATTTAAAACTACTCGCGGCTATTGCATTGCCGGTCCGACAATACACATAGAAGTTCATTGATAAAAACGGCATGGGAATTCCCCGCAGGGGAACCCCGAACCAAAATTTTAAAAAAAATTACGTGGGGGTCCCCCTAAATTCCATACCAGACCCTTCAGGTCTGGTATGGATTTTAAGGGGAACCCCACGCCAAAAAAAAAAGAGACAGTTTTTGACAATTCCTTTATTTGAATGCTTCTACTTTCTTCTATCTTCCTTCATCTTCTTCTTCTGGTTCTTCTGGCTCTTCTGGTTCTTCCTCCGGCGTTCTCGTCCAGCATCTCCTCCGTGGCGTCTTCTATCTTCTTCTCCTTGGGCCGCTCCGCACCCATGGCATGGGGGGAGGCTCTCGCTCTTCTCTTCATCTTCTCTTCTTTATCTTCTCTTCTTCATCTTCTTCTTTTCTTCTCTTCTTCATCTTCTTCTCCGGGCCGATCCACACCCATGCTGGCATGGAGGGAGGCTCCCACTGTGTGACGGCGTCTCCTTTTCTGACGGTTCTTAAATAATGGAGGGCGGGGCCATCCGGTGACCCCACCCCCCTCTGACGCACGGGACATGACGGGACTTCCCTGTGGCATTCCCCGTGACGTCACAGGGAAGTCACCTGCGTCAGAGGGGGGCGGGGTCACCGTCATACGAGGACGAGGAGACGCCGTCACACAGCGGGAGCCTCCCTCCATGCCAGCCTGGGTGCGAAGTGGCCCGGAGAAGAAGATGAAGAAGAGAAGAAGATGAAGAAGAAGATGAAGAAGAGAAGAAGATGAAGAAAAGAGCAGGAGCCTCCCCCCATGCAATGGGTGCGGAGCGGCCCGAGGAGAAGAAGATAGAAGACGCCGTTGAGGAGATGCTGGAAGAGAACGCCGGAGGAAGAGCCAGAAGAACCAGAAGAAGAAGAAGAAGATGAAGGAAGATAGAAGAAAGAAGAAAGAAGAATCATTTAAATAAAGGAATTGTCAAAAACTGTCTCTTGTCATTTTTAACATTTTTGACAGTTTTTTAGTGAAATGGTAGGGGTAAGTACCCCCTTACCATTTCACACGGGGGGGGGCGGGATCTGGGGGTCCCCTTGTTAAAGGGGGCTTCCAGATTCCAATAAGCCCCCCGCCCGCAGACCCCCACAACCACCGGCCAGGGTTGTGGGGATGAGGCCCTTGTCCTCATCAACATGGGGACAAGGTGTTTTGGGGGGCTACCCCAAAGCACCCTCCCAATGTTGAGGGCATGTGGCCTGGTACGGTTCAGGAGGGGGGGCCGCACTCTCGTCTCCCCCTCTTTTCCTGCAGCCTGCCAGGTTGCGTGCTCGGATAAGGGTCTGGTATGGATTTTTGGGGGGACCCCACGCCTTTTTTTTTTTGGCGCGGGGTTCCCCTTAAAATCCATACCAGACCTGAAGGGTCTGGTATGGAATTTAGGGGGACCCCCACGTCATTTTTTTTTTAAATTTTGGTTTGGGGTTCCCCTGTGGGGAATTCCCATGCCGTTTTTATCAATGAACTTCTATGTGTATTGTCGGACCTGCAATGCATTAATAGCCGCAAGTAGGGATGAGCTTCGTGTTCGAGTCGAACCCATGTTCGACTCGAACATCGGCTGTTCGCCCGTTCGCCGAATTGCGAACGATATGGGCCGTTCGCGCTAAATTCGTGTGGCGCTTCACGGCCCATAATTCACTGCGGCATCGCAGTGCATTGCTGGCTGATGATTGGCCAAGCATGCACTATGACCCGCATGCTTGGCCAATCACAGCGCCGTCAGTAGAGAGAGCTGTAATTGGCCAAAGCCAGGGTGGCTTTGGCCAATTATGGCTCAGGGGATTTAGTACACACCCCACACTATATAAGGCCGCCTGCACGGCGGCCCTGTGTAGTGTGTGTTCCGGTGTGCTGAGAGATAGAGAGAGAGAGAGACAGTGTCATTTAATTTGAGTTAGATAGATTAGGCAGAACAGTCAGTCAGTTAGCTGCACTTACAGTGTATTGTGTATATATATGCATCCCAGGTGTTGCATATATATATATATACACTGTATTCAGTTTAGCTAGATCCGTTCCTGTTATCTTCTATCTAGACTATTTACATTTAATGCAGTGCGTCCTGCTCACAGTGTTCAGCTAGATCCGTTCCTGCTATTTACATTTAGTGCAGTGCATCCTGCTCACAGTGTTCAGCTAGATCCGTTCTTGTTATTTACATTTAGTGCAGTGCGTCCTGCTCACAGTGTTCAGCTAGATCCGTTCCTGCTATTTACATTTAGTGCAGTGCGTCCTGCTCACAGTGTTCAGCTAGATCCGTTCCTGCTATTTACATTTAGTGCAGTGCGTCCTGCTCACAGTGTTCAGCTAGATCCGTTCCTGCTATTTACATTTAGTGCAGTGCGTCCTGTTCACAGTGTTCAGCTAGATCCGTTCCTGTTATCTTCTAGACTATTTACATTTAGTGCAGTGCGTCCTGCTCACAGTGTTCAGCTAGATCCGTTCCTGTTATTTACATTTAGTGCAGTGCGTCCTGCTCACAGTGTTCAGCTAGATCCGTTCCTGCTATTTACATTTAGTGCAGTGCGTCCTGCTCACAGTGTTCAGCTAGAGCCGTTCCTGCTATTTACATTTAGTGCAGTGCGTCCTGCTCACAGTGTTCAGCTAGATCCGTTCCTGTTATCTTCTAGACTATTTACATTTAGTGCAGTGCGTCCTGCTCACAGTGTTCAGCTAGATCCGTTCCTGTTATCTTCTAGACTATTTACATTTAGTGCAGTGCGTCCTGCTCACAGTGTTCAGCTAGATCCGTTCCTGTTATCTTCCTACTGACAGGCAGGCTTGTCTGGTTACAGTATATAAAGCTACCTGAAGAAAATTACAGGTGTTCTATTTGATCCTATTAGTACCACGGTCAGGCAGCTAGACTATTTACATTTAGTACAGTGCGTCCTGCTCACAGTGTACAGCTAGATCCGTTCCTGTTATCTTCCTACTGACTGGCAGGCTTGTCTGGTTACAGTATATAAAGCTACCTGAAGAAAATTACAGGTGTTCTATTTGATCCTATTAGTACCACGGTCAGGCAGCTAGACTATTTACATTTAGTACAGTGCGTCCTGCTCACAGTGTTCAGCTAGATCCGTTCCTGTTATCTTCCTACTGACAGGCAGGCTTGTCTGGTTACAGTATATAAAGCTACCTGAAGAAAATTACAGGTGTTCTATCCCAGCTTAGTGCAGCTACAGGCCATTAGTATGTCTGGAAGGCCAAGAAGGAGAGGCAGACAGTCACAAGCCAATAAGAGAGGGCAAGCAGGCTCTGTGTCTAGTGCTGGTCGTGGAGACGGTGCATCCTCATCAGCATGTGGCCATGGGACACGCTTGGCCTTTTTTTCGGCAGCTGGCCGTGTTGAGCCGCAACATGCGGAAGACTTGGTCGAGTGGATGACCAAGCCGTCCTCATCCTCCTCATCCTCTCTCACCCATGCCCAGGGTGCTTTGTCTGGCAAAGCAGCGGCCTCTTCCCTCAGCTCAATGTCATCAGTGACTCCTTCCCTAGCTCCACCATGTCCTCATGAGGATTCCCTCGAACTGTTTGACCACAGTGTTGGGTACATGCTCCAGGAGGATGCCCAGCGTTTGGAAGGCTCTGATGACGATACTGAGCTCGATGAAGGCAGTAACATGAGCAAGGACAGAGGGGGTGCCCAAGAAGGACAGCAATCTGGCAGTCATGCTCCCCCTGCTGCAGCATACTGCCAGGTTTGCTCCAGTGATGAGGAGGGAGGGGATGATGAGGTCACTGACTCAACGTGGGTGCCTGATAGGAGAGAGGAGGAGGAGGAGGAGGAGGAGGCGGCGGCACATCACCAACGAGGCAGGATGCCCTCCAGGGGCCAGCCTAAGGGCAGCACATTGACTGCATCACACCCCAAAGCTCCACATGTGCAGGGCGCTGCAGTCTCTGCGCATTATTCAAAAAGTTCTTTGGTGTGGGCCTTTTTTGAGACGAGTGCATCAGATTGCACCGCTGCTATTTGCAACATATGTCTCAAGCGTATCTCGCGTGGCCAAAACATCTCCCGCTTGGGTACCACATGCTTGACCAGACATATGTTGACCTGCCATGCAGTTCGTTGGCAAGCGTATCTAAAAGACCCACACCAAAGAACAAAGAGGATCTCTCCTTGCTCCTCATCAGCTGAGATTTCCAACCCCACTAGACCTTCAGTCCTCTCTGAGACCTGCAGTGAGAGGAATGAAGGTGTAGAATTAGGTGTGTCACAGCCAAGTACTTGTGGGCAATCTGCTTTTGGTACACCGACGTCAGATTGTACCAGGCAAATTTCCCTGCCCCAGCTGCTGCACCGCCGAAAGAAGTTTGCTCCCAGCCATCCACATGCCCAGCGGTTGAATGCTAGCTTGGCAAAATTGCTAGCACTTCAACTGCTGCCTTTTCAGTTGGTAGACTCTGCCCCCTTCCGTGAGTTTGTGGAATGTGCGGTTCCTCAGTGGCAGGTACCCAAACGCCACTTTTTCTCACGGAAGGCGATTCCGGCTCTCTACCGGCATGTGGAAGGCAATGTCCATGCCTCGCTGGACAGGGCGGTCAGCGGTAAGGTGCATATTACCGCTGACTCATGGTCCAGCAGGCATGGACAGGGACGTTACCTAAGTTTCACGGCGCATTGGGTGACTCTGCTGGCAGCTGGGAAGGATGCAGGACAAGGTGCAGTAGTGTTGGAGGTTGTTCCGCCACCACGCCTCCAAAATGCTGATTGTGACACACCTCTCTCCTCCACCCCCTCCTCTTCTTCTTCCTCCATGGCCTCTTCCTCGGAACCAGCGGTGCTCCGTAGGCGTTCAAGGGGCTACGCAAGTACGCAGGCCAAAAGATGCCATGCGGTGCTTGAGCTGGTGTGCTTGGGGGACAGGAGCCACACTGGGGCAGAGGTTCTGTCAGCTCTGCAGGGGCAGGTTCAGAGGTGGTTGATGCCACGCCAACTTAAGGCAGGAATGGTGGTTTGCAACAATGGCACCAACCTCCTCTCTGCCCTCCGACAGGGACAAATGACCCATGTGCCCTGTTTGGCTCACGTCCTTAACTTGGTGGTGCAGCGGTTCTTGGGCAGGTACCCGGGCTTACAGGATGTCCTGAGGCAGGCCAGGAAAGTCTGTGTGCATTTCCGCCGGTCATATAATGCCAGTGCTCGGCTGACGGACCTCCAAAAGGAGTTTAACCTGCCCAAGAACCGCCTAATCTGTGACATGCCCACCAGGTGGAACTCAACGTTGGCCATGCTGCAGCGGCTGCACACGCAGCAGAGGGCCATCAATGAGTACCTGTGCGACTATGGCACCAGGACAGGGTCAGGGGAGCTTGGTTTTTTTCCCCACGCCAGTGGGCCATGATCAGGGATGCATGCACTGTCCTGTCACCATTCGAGGAGGCCACGAGGATGGTGAGCAGTGACAGTGCATGCATCAGTGACACTGTCCCCCTTGTCCACCTGTTGGAGCACACGCTGCGTGGAATAATGGACAGGGCACTTGAGGCAGAACAGAGGCAGGAAGAGGAGGACTTCCTTAGCTCTCAAGGCCCCCTTTATCCAGACAGTGTTCCTGCGTGCCCGCCGATCACACAGGAAGAGGACGAGGAGGAAGAGGAGGAGGAGGAAGATTGTGTCAGTATGGAGGTGGAGCCTGGCACTCAGCATCAGCAGCAGTCTTTAAGGGATCAGTCCCAAGAAACACATGGACTTGTACGTGGCTGGGAGGAGGTGGCTGCGGACCATGTCGTTCTTAGTGACCCAGAGGACTCCGGACCGAATGCCTCAGCAAACCTACGCTGCATGGCCTCCCTGATCCTGCAAAGCCTGCGTAAGGATCCTCGTATTCGTGGTATCAAGGAGAAGGACCAATACTGGCTGGCAACCCTCCTTGATCCACGTTACAAGGGTAAGGTTGCGGACCTTATCTTGCCATCGCAGAGGGAGCAGAGGATGAAACATCTTCGGGAGGCCTTGCAGAAAGGTCTGTGCAACGCGTTCCCAGAGACTGGGAGGTTACAAACTCCTGTTTCTGGACAACGTGTTGCTGAGGCTTCGGTCAGTCAAAGAAGGAGCGGTGGAGAAGGTGGCCGTCTGACCGATGCGTTCAGACAATTTTTTGGTCCGCAGCCCCAAGGTATGATCGGTTCCAGCAATCATCGCCAGCGTCTGTTTTACATGGTGCAGGAATACCTAGGGGCAAGATCAGACTTGGACACCTTTCCCACCGAAAATCCTCTGGGTTACTGGGTCTTGAGGATGGATCACTGGCCAGAGCTTGCACAGTATGCAATTGAGCTACTGGCCTGTCCTGCATCCAGCGTTCTTTCGGAACGCACATTCAGTGCTGCTGGAGGCGTGGTAACCGATCACAGGGTGCGTCTGTCCACCGACTCGGTCGATCGGCTGACCTTCATAAAAATGAATGAGTCTTGGATCACCACCAGCTACCAAGCACCTGATGCTGATGTAACCGAATAATTTTTTTTGAAATCTCAGATCCCTTCAAAGACTGCCTATGCTGATGCTGAGTGACTATCCCTGAGTAATTATCCTCTTCCTCCTCAATCATCACGCTGATAGCTTGTAAGAACATTTTTGGTTCTGGGCGCCACCACCAGTGCCTAGGGCACAATTTTTCAGCCCCTGTTTAACAGGGGCGTGTAATTACAATTTTTGATGTAATACTTTGCAGCAGGGCTCGTTCCTGCGTTCCAACTAGAGTGTCTGTGAGGGGTTGCAGTGTTGTGGCACCAGCACCAGTGCCTAAGGCCCAATTTTTCAGCCCCTGTCTAACAGGGGCGTGTAATTACAATTTTTGATGCAATACTTTGCAGCAGGGCTCGTTCCTGCGTTCCAACTAGAGTGTCTGTGAGGGGTTGCAGTGTTGTGGCACCAGCACCAGTGCCTAAGGCCCAATTTTTCTGCCCCTGTCTAACAGGGGCGTGTAATTACAATTTTTGAAGCAATACTTTGCAGCAGGGCTCGTTCCTGCGTTCCAACTAGAGTGTCTGTGAGGGGTTGCAGTGTTGTGGCACCAGCACCAGTGCCTAAGGCCTAATTTTTCAGCTCCTGTTCAACAGGGGCATGTAATTACAATTCTTGATCTAATATTTCACAGCAGGGCCCTGTGAGGGCTTACAGTGTTGTGGCCACAGCAACACCTAAGGCCCAAATTTCTGCTGAGTATATAGGGCAGGACCCTACTTTCAAACATCTAACTTACAAACGACTCCTACTTGCAAACGGAAGGAGACAACAGGAAGTGAGATGAAATCTACCCCTAGGAAGGGAAATTCTCTCCAGTAAGAGTTAATATGGGAAAACAATTTCTCCTTTCCACTGATGCTTTCCAATCCTTGTTCCACAAAAAAATCCAAATTTTCAAAAAACATTTTTCATTGGGACAAAAAAGTGAGGTGAAATCTTCTGAAGAGGAGGAAAGACAGCAAAACAAATGTCACAGGGGTGATAACCCTTCCCTATGTTTTCCAAAAAGCTTAGAAAAGATTTTTTGGCTGGAGCTAAACACGTTAAAAATGTTCAAAATTACAAAGAGATTCTACTTAACAACAAACCTACAGTCCCTGTCTTGTTTGCACCGCCTGTATACTGCTGTTCAGAGTATATAGGGCCTGGTGGCCCCACACCTTTCCTTATTTTAATTTGGGTGCGGGGTTCCCCTTAATATCCATACAAGACCCAAAGGGCCTGGTAATGGACTGGGGGGTACCCATGCTGTTTGTCTCACTGATTTTCATCCATATTGCCATGACCCGACATGACATTAAACCCGCAAGCAGTTTTAAATGAGATTTTTTCCTTTAAAAATGACATTTGGTGCAGGGACTGTTCTAAACATGGGAAACATGCGTCACTTTACAGGCATACTATAGACACCCCCCAGGTACGATATTTAAAGGAATATTTCACTTTTTTTTTTACTTTAAGCATCATTAAAATCACTGCTCCCGAAAAAACGGCCGTTTTTAAAAGTTTTTTTTGCATTGATACATGTCCCCTGGGGTAGGACCCGGGTCCCCAAACCCTTTTTAGGACAATACCATGCAAATTAGCCTTTAAAATGAGCACTTTTGATTTCGAACGTTCGAGTCCCATAGACGTCAATGGGGTTCTAACGTTCGTGCGAACTTTCGGTCCGTTCGCGGGTTCTGGTGCGAACCGAACCGGGGGGTGTTCGGCTCATCCCTAGCCGCAAGTAGTTTTAAATTACTTTTTTTCCTTTGAAATGTCATTTTGCTGTCAGACTGTTCTAAACACGAGAAACATGCGCCCATTTACAGGCATACTAAAGACACCCCCCAGCTACGAAATTTAAAGGGATATTACACTTTTATTGTTTGACTTTAAGCATTATTAAAATCACTGCTCCTGAAAAAACGGCCGTTTTTAAAACTTTTTTTTGCATTGATCCATGTCCCCTGGGGCAGGACCCAGGTCCCCAAACACTTTTTATGACAATAACTTGTATATAAGCCTTTAAAATTAGCACTTTTGATTATTCATGTTCGTGTCTCATAGACTTTAACGGTGTTCGTGTGTTCGAACAAACTCTTTTCCTGTTCGCATGTTCTAGTGCGAACCGAACAGGGGGGTGTTCGGCTCATCCCTACCACTGGGTAAAGAAGAGCTTTGGCACCCTGCCGCTGAGAGAGGACTGCTCCAACTGCTATTTCTGAGGCATCAATCTCCAGGACAATCGGTAAAGCAGGATTCAGGTTTCAAGATGGTAGCTGACGTGAAGAGCTCTTTAAGTTTTTCAAAAGCCGCCTGGGCCTTAGGAGTCCATGAGAATCGGGTTCCCTGCCTGGTCAGTTCGGTTATTGGGGCAATTATTGCTGAAAACCCCCTAATGAATTTCCGGTAAAAATTAAAGAAGTCGATGAAGCGCTGCACGCTAGGGATGAGCTTCGAGTTCGAGTCTAACTCATGTTCGACTCGAACATCGGCTGTTCGCCAGTTCGCCGAACAGTGAACAAGTTGGGGTGTTCACGGCAAATTCGAAAGCCACGGAACATCCTTTAAAAGTTTATGGGAGAAATCAAAAATGCTAATTTTAAAGGCTTGTATGCAAGTTATTGTCATAAAAAGTGTTTGGGGACCTGGGTCCTGCCCAAGGGGACATGGATCAATGCAAAAAAAAGTTTTAAAAATGGCCATTTTTTCAGGAGCAGTGATTTTAATAATGCTTGAAGTGAAACAATAAAAGTGTAATATTCCTTTAAAGTTCGTACCTGGGGGGTGTCTATAGTATGCCTGTAAAGGGGCGCATGTTTCCCGTGTTTAGAACAGTCTGACAGCAAAATGACATTTAAAAGGAAAAAAAGTCATTTAAAACTACTCGCGGCTATTAATGAATTGCTGGTCCGACAATACACATAAAAGTTCATTGATAAAAACGGCATGGGAATTCCCCACAGGGGAACCCTGAACCAAAAATTTAAAAAAAATGGCGTGGGCATGAGGTCCCCCTCAAAATCTATACCAGACCCTTCAGGTCTGGTATGGATTTTAAGGGGAACCTCGCGCTAAAATTTAAAAAAAAATGGCGTGGGGTCCCCCCAAAAATCCATACCAGACCCTTATCCGAGCACGCAACCTGGCAGGCCACAGGAAAAGAGGGGGGATGAGAGAGCGCCCTCCCTCCTGAACTATACCAGGCCACATGCCCTAAACATTGGGAGGGTGCTTTGGGGTAGCCCCCAAAACACATTGTCCCCATATTATTGGAATCTGGAAGCCCTCTTTAACAAGGGGACCCCCAGGTCCCAGCCCTCCCTCTGTGTGAAATGGTAAGGGGGTACCTACCATTTCACAAAAAAAGTGTTAAAAATGACAAGAGACAGTTTTTGACAATTCCTTTATTTAAATGCTTCTTCTTTCTTCTATCTTCTATCTTCTATCTTCCTTCAGTTTCTTCCTCCATCTTCTTTATGTAACGGGTGACCCCACCCCCCTCTGAGGTCACAGGGAATGCCACAGGGAAGTCCCCATCAAGTCCCCGTGCGTCAGAGGGGGTGGGGTCACCGGGTGACCCCACCCTCCATTATTTAAGAACCGTCAGAAGACGAAAAGCATCACACAGTGGGAGCCTCCCATAATGGTGGATGCGGAGCGGCCCGAGAAGAAGAAAGGAAGAAGACACCGCGAAGGAAGATGCTGGAGGAAAACACCGGAGGAAGAACAAGAAGAACTAGAAGAAGAAAAAGATGGAGGAAGAAACCGAAGGAAGATAGAAGATAGAAGAAAGAAGAAGCATTTAAGTAAAGGATGATTAGATAATGAATAGTGGCGCTAAACTAAGTGCTACATATATGCAACTCTCGCCTTACCAAGAAAGGTCCAGTAATTGAAGCTCCAGGTATAAACACAGTCTATCCAATTCATCTTCCACCAATATTGTGCAAGCAAAGGTCACAGACAAGACCAATGATGTATCAATGAATCAATATAAATGAAGAATATAAAGTAATTGCAGCGTTTAACTAGACGTAGACCCACTAGATTGCTAATATAAGTACAACTCCCACCATAGTAGGGAGATCAAAAATTAACCCTAGATGTAGTTAAAAATAGGCAATTAATATTCCAATAAAATGTGCAACCAGAGGTCATAAAAACAATGTTGCATCAAAAATGATTTTAAAAAGACATTAGACCCCTATATATATATAAAAAGATAAGGGAGGAAACTTTTCTATTCAATATGATGGAAAGGGCAAGGGATCATAGTAGTGAGGATAAGTGATACAAATGTAGCAAAATTCAGCAACGTATTCAATCACCAAATAAAAGTGTAGCAAAACTCTAATGCCGCGTACACACGGTCGGACTTTTCGTCTACAAAAGTCCAACGGACGCTGACGGACTAAAGCTGGCTGGTAATCCGATCGTGTGTGGGCTTCTCCGGACTTTCAACTGACTTTTTTAGCCTCAAATCCGACGGACTTTAGATTTGAAGCATGCTTCAAATCTTTACGTCGTAACTACGACGGACCCCGAAATCCGCTCGTCTGTGTGCTAGTCCGACGGACAAAAACCCATGCTAGGGCAGCTATTGGCTACTGGCTATGAACTTCCTTATTTTAGTCCGGTGTACGTCATCACGTACGAATCCGTCGGACTTTTGTGTGCTCGTGTGTAGGCAAGTCCGTTCGTTAGAAAGTCTGCTGCAAGTCCGCTGAAAGTCCGCAGGAAGTCTGTCGGACAGGCTGTCGGACTTTTGTAGACGAAAAGTCCGACCGTGTGTACGCGGCATAAAACACAAGTCCCAAGTGTCAAATAACATCTAGAGGATGAACAAAAAACAAACAAAACATACATGCTAATTTAGGTAATCTGAAACAGCTCTAATGATAATGTGACCAATAAATTATTCAAAAAAATTTTGCTAAAACTACATCAAGTGCATAGATTCAAACAGGGCAGCACATATAATAATCTAGAGCTAAATCATAATAGCAAAAACGTGCATCAAAATAAAAAATATACCAATGGGTGCAGCTATCAGTTCCCAATCGAAGAAAAAATGCGGTGCTTACTGATAATGCATATGTATAGCCATCAACCATACCAAAAGGTAACGCAGCCAGATCCCCTGGTATTAATAATGTCTAAAACCTTGATCTTCCACTGTTTTGTGCAATAGGAGGTCACAGACAGCCAGTACTGCATCAAAAGATGAAATAACTAAAGCAAAAACAAATCCTAAGTGTTTAAACAAAATGTGAACAATTAGTATCAGTTTCTTAATAGTCCATAAGATGTGCCTAAAAAAGGTTCACTGAAAAAAATAAGTAAATAATAGATGCACAGCTTAGGAAGATCTTCAGAAGCCGACACTCAAATAAATCCACATTAAAACATTTCCCTAAAAACGGAGTGAAAGCAAATATGATAATTGTGCAACAATCAAACAAATAAACTAACTGAATGAATGTATTATAAACATAGAAGTAACCAGTGGAATTAGCAAAGTGTAGTCAGTTCAATAGGAATTAAATTAATAAAATACTAATCCAAGAAATGTAAATGAACCTATAAATGAAAAAGAATAAAAATAATGCCACCAGTGTGATACCCACAGACGGAAACTGCTAGATTACTAAGAGTAACAAGTGAAAGAAATTATGGAAAAAAATCCTGCGAGCCACAATTATCCAGTGCCTTAATGGAAATTCAACCAAACAGCTACCCGGCTGCAGGCGCAGATCACGTATTCATGACCGTGCGATAAATGATATATGAAAAAAATGCGCCGCGCCTAGGGGTGTAACTGAATAACTGTAAATCTAAGTACAAATCATAGATAATAAAGAGTGCAAATCAAATAGAGCCTAAAGCTCTGATCACTTACTAAGATCACCTGCTGTGTGAATCCTAAAGCTCTGATCACTTACTAAGATCACCTGCTGTGTGAATCCTATGAACAAACACACTAACAAATAACTAGTGCAATAAAACACAAAGTGCAATGTGCATAGAAAAACGTAATAAGATAAATATACAATCCACAGTGATTAAAATATAATCATTCCTAATAAGGTGTATATGCTAAAAAATGTTACACATATGTAGATCCACTGTGATTAAAATGAAAAAGAAAAAAAAAAAAAAAAAAAATTAAATAAAACAATATATATATATATTCGTAAAGCACAAACAGAGTAAATCAATCACATGCATGGGCGAATTGAAACTATAATCGCCCTAATAAAGGTGTTCAAATCACATCCGTGAAAGAATCTTCCAATCCAGTAACATAAAGTGACCAAGTTCAAATAAAAGTCAGTGTAATGGTGATGGTTCAAAGAAAAAGTTCCGGTTTTGAATCAAACGTGCCCAAAGAAAAACATGCTGTGAAGTGCCTTGGTGACCCCCAATGTGATTGCGCTCACCTTGGAGCGTGTGACACAGGTTTTAATTGTGTCAATACACGCTTTTGGAGCCACCCCTGGGCTCAGTATTAGGTACAGCTGATTCCCACACTAGATTCTTTATGGCTCCACTCACATCAGACCATATAAAAGGAAAAGGCTAATATAGTATAATACCGTAGGATACTTTTATTAAAATCACATCCAATCCCCACATGGGGTACTCACATTTATAAGGTGCTCATGTGCACCAAACATAACATAGGAAAAAACGGCTGTGCGGCGTGCTGCGGGGTGTGAGAGCTCCACAACCCAGCTCTGTGCTGATCGCTCCGTCCTGGCCCCTCCCCTACGCGTCTTCGACACAGGGAGTCACGTGTCTTCATCAGGGGGATATGATTGGACGGGCGCTCTACAGTTTAAATACCCTACCGGCGGCCATTTTGCGTAAGACCGCGGACATTAATATGCTGGGCTCCACTCCTCCTAGTGAATTTAAAGCCATTAACAGTGGCCATTTTACGTGGGACCGCAGACATATATACAATGGGCTCCGCTTTGAATACTCACAGCACAAAAATAATGCATCTATACGAATTCCAAATATAACTATATCCTGTAATAAAAATATCCTGTAATAAAAATACCCAGGACGGAGCTAGGAAGGGATTGGAAACTCACACCGCTCAGCATACCCTCAAACTAAATAAATACTAGTAAACATGGAAATGACTGTAATGATGATTAATAAATAATATGCAGGCATAGTGCAGACATGGTGATTAAATGTATAAATGTATAACCTACCCTTTAGATAAACTCCATAAGAATATATGCTGGGAAACAACTACCCGTATCATCATAATAAAAAAAAACAATAAAAAAATCTTTAATAAAATAAAATTGGGTTTTAGGGCAAACTAAAAAAAAAAACACAGAAAACACAGAAAACAACCAGGCTGCTCTCAGCTCACCGATCCCGGCCGTGATCGGAGAGACAAGCTGCAGCCGAATGCGTGACGCAACGCGTCAGGAAAGAGAGAGGCGGAACATTCGACTGCAGCTTGTCTCTCCGATCACGGCCGGTGTTCTGCCAAGAACTGTCCTCCTATCATATAGTGTCCGCCCCATACTGCGCAGGCGCAGCGCCTCCGCAGTACGGAGGAGAAGGAGATGCCGAAAATGCCCGAAGTTGATCAGCTGACCATCAGCTGTACACGGCGCTCGGGCACTTGTTAGTGATGGCTTTGCAAGAGGGCCCCTCGCGGGCTCGCTTCGCTCGCCACGCTTCGGGCACGGCCTCGCTGCACTCGACAACTATTTATTCTTACTCTATGTCCACTTGGATAACAGGGAATGAACCTGGACACAGGGTAAGAATAAAAGCGCAGGCGCCGTGTACAGCTGACGATCAGCTGTTGAACTTCGGAGACTTTCGGCGTCTCGTTTGTCCTCCGTACTGCACCTGCGCAGTACAGCGCGGACAATTTTGGATAGGGGACTGTATTCGACAAGACACCGGGATCGGTGAGCTGAGAGCAGCCTGGTTGTTTTCTGTGTTACCTAATTTTCTATGTAAGTGGATATTATATTTAAATAAACCTTGTAATTATTTGCTACACTATGGAGCCCTTTCTTTCCTTTTGAGCTGAACCTGAAAATATGACTCTGGAGACCCCTGTTATCAAGGAGATCGGGAAGTCGGTGGTTCATCTGATATTTACTGATTAGGCTGTAACCGTTCAGCCGGGAGGTGAGAGGCTGGGGGAACCGTTATCCTCACACATTATATATCTACACTGAACACTTTTGGAAGAACTCTGTTTGGCACGTTTTTTCTCAACTATTTCAGTCACAATGGAGATTTTATCTTCTATGGGACCCCTTTGAGACTGCCTTTATGAACAAACTTTCTTCACAGTATCGTTTATTCACACTTTGTGTCATATGTTGCAATATATGGATTAATTTCTTTCACTTGTTACTCTTAGTAATCTAGCAGTTTCCGTCTGTGGGTATCACACTGGTGGCATTATTTTTATTCTTTTTCATTTATAGGTTCATTTACATTTCTTGGATTAGTATTTTATTAATTTAATTCCTATTGCACTGACTACACTATGCTAATTCCACTGGTTACTTCTATGTTTATAATACATTCATTCAGTTAGTTTATTTGTTTGATTGTTGCACAATTATCATATTTGCTTTCACTCTGCTTTCACACACTTCCACATTTTTAATGTGGATTTATTTGAGTGGCAGCTTCTGAAGATCTTCCTAAGCTGTGCATCTATTATTTACTTATTTTTTTCAGTGAACCTTTTTTAGGCACATCTTATGGGCTATTAAGAAACTGATACTAATTGTTCACATTTTGTTTAACCACTTGCTTACTGGGCACTTAAACCCCCCTCCTGCCCAGACCAATTTTGAGCTTTCAGCGCTGTCGCACTTTGAATGACAATTGCGCGGTCATACAACACTGTACCCAAATGAAATTTTTATCATTTTTTTTCCCACAAATAGAGCTTTCTTTTGGTGGTATTTAATCACAGCTGGGATTTTTATTTTTTGCTAAACAAACAAAAAAAGATGGAAATTTTTGAAAAAAAAAAATCATGTTTAATAGTTTGTTATAAAATTTTGCAAACAGGTAATTTTTCTCCTTCATTGATATGCGCTGATGAGGCGGCACTGGTGGGCACTGATAGGCTGCACTGATGGGCATGGATAGGCACAGATAAGGCGGCACTGATAGGCACAGTTAAGGCGGCACTGATAGGCACAGTTAAGGCGGCACTGATGGGGACAGATAAGGCGGTACTGATGGGGACAGATAAGGCGGTACTGATGGGGACAGATAAGGCGGTACTGATGGGCACAGATAAGGCGGCACTGATGGCCACGGATGGGCGGGACGGATGGGTGGCACGGATGGGTGGCACGGATGGGTGGCACGGATAGGTGGCACGGATGGGCACTGATAGGTACCACTGATGGGGGGCACTGATGGGTGGCACTGATGGGTGGCACTGATGGGTGGCACTGATGGGGGCACTGATGGGTGGCACTGATTGGCACTTATGGGCACTGGTAGGTGACACTGATGGGCCTCTGATAGGTTGCACTGATGTGGGTGCTGATGGGTGGCACTGATGTGGGTGCTGATGGGTGGCACTGATGGGTGGCACTGTGGGCACTGATGGGTGGCACTGTGGGCACTGATGGGTGGCGCTGATTGATGGCACTGTGGGCACTGATGGGTGACTCTGGTGGGCACTTGTAGGTAGCACTGCTGCCTATTGCTTTGTGTTGTAATAGCGCCGTGATCGGGACTGATGTCCCGATCACGGCCGCCGGTGATCGGGTTTTTTTTTCCTCCTCACGCTGTCAGCGCGAGGAGGAAAAATAGCCGATTACCGGCTCTGTTTACATCACATGATCAGCTGTCATTGGCTGACAGCTGATCATGTGGTAAGGGGTCGGGGCCAACCCCTTACTCTGATCTGTGATCAGGCGAGTCTCATAGACTCGCTGATCACCGAGCGCGCCGTCCCGGCAATTTAGATCCGCGCTGTTGCTGTCATTTGGCAATGGCCCGGATCTGAAGCTGTTAAACACTTAGGATTTGTTTTTGCTTTAGTTATTTCATCTTTTGATGCAGTACTGGCTGTCTGTGACCTCCTATTGCACAAAACGGTGGAAGATGAAGGTTTTAGACATTATTAATAACGGGGGATCTGGCTGCGTTACCTTTTGGTATGGTTGATGGCTATACATATGCATTATCAGTAAGCACCGCATTTTTTCTTCAATTGGGAACTGATAGCTGCACCCATTGGTATATTTTTTTATTTTGATGCACGTTTTTGCTATTATGATTTAGCTCTAGATTATTATATGTGCTGCACTGTTTGAATCTATGCACTTGATGTAGTTTTAGCAAAATTTTTTTGAATAATTTATTGGTCACATTATCATTAGAGCTGTTTCAGATTACCTAAATTAGCATGTATGTTTTGTTTGTTTTTTGTTCATTCTCTAGATGTTATTTGACACTTGGGACTTGTGTTTTAGAGTTTTGCTACACTTTTATATGGTGATTGAATACGTTGCTGAATTTTGCTACATTTGTATCACTTATCCTCACTACTATGATCCCTTGCCCTTTCCATCATATTGAATAGAAAAGTTTCCTCCCTTATCTTTTTATATATATATAGGGGTCTAATGTCTTTTTAAAATCATTTTTGATGCAACATTGTTTTTATGACCTCTGGTTGCACATTTTATTGGAATATTAATTGCCTATTTTTAACTACATCTAGGGTTAATTTTTGATCTCCCTACTATGGTGGGGAGCACTTATATTAGCGTTCTAGTGGGTCTACGTCTAGTTAAACGCTGCAATTACTTTATATTCTTCATTTATATTGATTCATTGATACATCATTGGTCTTGTCTGTGACCTTTGCTTGCACAATATTGGTGGAAGATGAATTGGATAGACTGTGTTTATACCTGGAGCCTCAATTACTGGACCTTTCTTGGTAAGGCGAGAGTTGCATATATGTAGCACTTAGTTTAGCACCACTATTCATTATCTAATCATCCTATTAATTGGTGTGTGAACACATTTTCTGTGGCAGCTACTATTTATTTTAATTAGCTTGTGTTACATTCACCTTTCTAACGTTTCCAAAAATCCTTCTGTGTGTGCGCACAAGTATCCATTATTTTCTCTGTTATATTTAAGTAAAGGAGTTGTCAAAAATTGTCTCTTGTCATTTTTAACATTTTTGACACTTTTTTTGTGAAATGGTAGGGGCATTTTTGTACCCCCTTACCATTTCACACAGGGGGGAGGGCCGGGATTTGGGGGTCCCCTTGTTAAAGGGGGCTTCCAGATTCTGAATAGCCCCCCGCCCGCAGACCCCCACAACCACTGGGCCAGGGTTGTGGGGATGAGGCCCTTGTCCCCATCAATATGGGGACAATGTGTTTTGGGGGGCTACTCCAAAGCACCCTCCCAATGTTGAGAGCATGTAGCCTGGTACGGTTCAGGAGGGGGGCTCTCTCGTCCCCCCTCTTTTCCTCCGGCCTGCCAGGTTGCGTGCTCGGATAAGGGCCATTTTTTTTTTAATTTTGGCCAGGGTTCCCCTTAATATCCATACCAGACCTGAAGGGCCTGGTATGGAAATTAGGGGGACCCCCACGCCATTTTTTTAAAAAATTTGGTTCGTGGTTCCCCTGTGGGAAATTCCCATGCCGTTTTTATCAATGAGCTTTTATGTGTATTGTCGGACCGGCAATTCATTAATGGCCGCGAGTAGTTTTAACCACTTGCCGACCACCTAACGCAGATATACTGCGGCAGAATGGCACGGGCAGTCAAAATCATGTACCTGGTACGTGATTGCTTGCCGCGGGCGGGGGGTCCGATCGGACCCCCCCGGTGCCCGAGGCGGTCGGCTTCTGTCTGGGAGCGTTCAGAGATGAGGGGGAGGCCATCCATTCGTGGCCCCCCCCTCGCGATCGCTCCCAGCCAATGAGATTCTTCCCCTGCCTCTGTATAGTACACAGAGGCAGAGGAAATGATGTCATCTCTCCTCGGCTCAGTATTTTCCGTTCCGGCGCCGAGGAGAGAAGACATCCGAGTGAGTGCACAACACACACACAGTAGAACATGCCAGGCATACTTTACACCCCCCTTTACCCCCCGATCCCCCCCTAATCACCCCTCCCCCCTGTCACACTGACAACAAGCAGTTTTTTTTGTTTTTTTTTTCTGATTACTGCATTGGTGTCAGTTTGTGACAGTTAGTGTGGTAGGGCAGTTAGGGTTAGCCCCCTTTAGGTCTAGGTTACCCCCCTAACCCCCTTAATAAAGTTTTAACCCCTTGATCACCCCCCCCGTCGCCAGTGTCACTAAGCGATCATTTTTCTGATCGCTGTATTAGTGTCACTGGTGACGCTAGTTAGGGAGGTAAATATTTAGGTTCGCCGTCAGCATTTTATAGTGACAGGGACCCCCATATACTACCTAATAAAGGTTTTAACCCCTTGATTGCCCCCTAGTTAACCCTTTCACCAGTGATCACTGTATAACTGTTACGGGTGACGCTGGTTAGTTCATTTATTTTTTATAGTGTCAGGGCACCCGCCATTTATTACCTAATAAAGGTTTAGCCCCCTGATCGCTCGGTGGTGATATGCATCGCCCCAGGCAGCGTCAGGTTAGCGCCAGTAGTGCTAACACCCACGCACGCACCGTACACCTCCCTTAGTGGTACAGTATCTGAACGGATCAATATCTAAACCGATCAGATCTATACTAGCGTCCCCAGCAGTTTAGGGTTCCCAAAAACGCAGTGTTAGCGGGATCAGCCCAGATACCTGCTAGCACCTGCATTTTGCCCCTCCGCCCGGCCCAGCCCAGCCCAGCCCAGCCCACCCAAGTGCAGTATCGATCGATCACTGACACTTACAAAACACTAAATGTATAACTGCAGCGTTCGCAGAGTCAGGCCTGATCCCTGCGATCGCTAACAGTTTTTTGGGTAGAGTTTTGGTGAACTGGCAAGTGCCAGCGGCCTAGTACACCCCGGTCGTAGTCAAACCAGCACTGCAGTAACACTTGGTGATGTGGCGAGTCCAATAAGTGCAGTTCAAGCTGGTGAGGTGGCAAGCACAAGTAGTATCCCGCTGCCACCAAGAAGACAAACATGCCCGTCGTGCCCATAATGCCCTTCCTGCTGCATTCGCCAATCCAAATTGGGAACCCACCACTTCTGCAGCGCCCGTACTTCCCCCATTCACATCCCCAACCAAATGCAGTCGGCTGCATGAGAGGCCTTTTCTTTATGTCCTCCCGAGTACCCCTACCCAGCGAACCCCCCCAAAAAAGATGTTGTGTCTACAGCAAGCGCTGATATAGGCGTGACACCCGCTATTATTGTCCCTCCTGCCCTGACAATCCTGGTCTTTGCATTGGTGAATGTTTTGAACGCTACCATTCACTAGTTGAGTATTAGCGTAGGGTACAGCCTTGCACAGACTAGGACACACTTTCACAGGGTCTCCCAAGATGCCATCGCATTTTGAGAGACCCGAACCTGGAACCGGTTACAGTTATAAAAGTTACAGTTACAAAAAAAAGTGTGAAAAAAAAAAAAACACAAAAAAAAAAATAAAATAAAAAAAAATAGTTGTCGTTTTATTGTTCTCTCTCTCTTTATTCTCTCTCTATTGTTCTGCTCTTTTTTACTGTATTCTTTTCTGCAATGTTTTATTGTTATTATGTTTTATCATGTTTGCTTTTCAGGTATGCAATTTTTTATACCTTACTGTTTACTGTGCTTTATTGTTAACCATTTTTTTGTCTTCAGGTACACCATTCACGACTTTGAGTGCTTATACCAGAATGATGCCTGCAGGTTTAGGTATCATCTTGGTATCATTCTTTTCAGCCAGTGGTCGGCTTTCATGTAAAAGCAATCCTAGTGGCTAATTAGCCTCTAGACTTATTTTACAAGCAGTGGGAGGGAATGCCCCCCCCACCGTCTTCCGTGTTTTTCTCTGGCTCTCCTGTCTCAACAGGGAACCTGAGAATGCAGCCGGTGACTCAGCCAGCTGACCATAGAGCTGATCAGAGACCAGAGTGGCTCCAAACATCTCTATGACCTAAGAAACTGGAAGCTACGAGCATTTTATGACTTAGATTTCGCCGGATATAAACAGCGCCATTGGGAAATTGGGAAAGCATTTTATCACACCGATCTTGGTGTGGTCAGATGCTTTGAGGGCAGAGGAGAGATCTAGGGTCTAATAGACCCCAATTTTTTCAAAAAAGAGTACCTGTCACTACCTATTGCTATCATAGGGGGTATTTACATTCCCTGAGATAACAATAAAAATGGTTAAAAAAAAAAATGAAAGGAACAGTTTAAAAATAAGATAAAAAAGCAAAAAAATAATAAAGAAAAAAAAAAAAAGGACCCCTGTCCCCCCCTGCTCTCGCGCAAAAAGCGAACGCAAGCGTCGGTCTGGCGTCAAATGTAAACAGCAATTGCACCATGCATGTGAGGTGTCACTGCGAACGTCAGATCGAGGGCAGTCATTTTAGCAGTAGACCTCCTCTGTAATTCTAAAGTGGTAACCTGTAAAGGCTTTTAAAGGCTTTTAAAAATGTATTTAGTTTGTCGCCACTGCACGTTTGTGTGCAATTTTCAAGCATGTCATGTTTGGTATCCATGTACTCGGCCTAAGATCATTTTTTTTATTTCATCAAACATTTGGGCAATATAGTGTGTTTTAGTGCATTAAAATTTTAAAAAGTGTGTTTTTTCCCCAAAAAATGCATTTGAAAAATCGCTGCGCAAATACTGTGTGAAAAAAAAAAATGAAACACCCACCATTTTAATATTTAGGGCATTTGCTTTAAAAAAAATATATAATGTTTGGGGGTTCAAAGTAATTTTCTTGCAAAATAAAATAATTTTTTCATGTAAACAAAAAGTGTCAGAGAGGGTTTTGTCTTCAAATGGTTAGAAGAATGGGTGATGTGTGACATAAGCTTCTAAATGTTGTGCATAAAATGCCAGGACAGTTCAAAACCCCCCCAAATGACTCCATTTTGGAAAGTAGATACCCCAAGCTATTTGCTGAGAGTCATGTCGAGTCCATGGAATATTTTATATTGTGACACAAGTTTCGGGAAAGAGACAAATTTATTTATTTAGTTATTTTTTTTTTTCGCACAAAGTTGTCACTAAATGATATATTGCTCAAACATGCCATGGGAATATGTGAAATTACACCCCAAAATACATTCTGCTGCTTCTCCTGAGTACGGGGATACAACATGTGTGAGACTTTTTGGGAGCCTAGCCGCGTACGGGACCCCGAAAACCAAGCACTGCCTTCAGGCTTTCTAAGGGCGTAAATTTTTGATTTCACTCTTCACTGCCTGTCACAGTTTCGGAGGCTATGGAATGCCCAGGTGGCACAAAACCCCCCCCCAAATGACCCCATTTTGGAAAGTAGACACCCCAAGCTATTTGCTGGGAGGTATAGTGAGTATTTAGCAGACCTCACTTTTTGTCACAAAGTTTTGAAATTTGAAAAAAGAAAAAAAATGTTTTTTCTTGTCTTTCTTCATTTTCAAAAACAAAGCTGCAAAATACTCACCATGCCTCTCAGCAAATAGCATGGGGTGTCTACTTTCCAAAATGAGGTCATTTGGGGGGGGGTTTGTGCCACCTGGGCATTCCATGACCTTCGAAACTGTGATAGGCAGTGAAGAGTGAAATCAAAAATTTACACCCTTAGAAATCCTGAAGGCGGTGATTGGTTTTCGGGGCCCCGTATGCAGCTAGGCTCCCAAAAAGTCCCACACATGTGGTATCCCCATACTCAGGAGAAGCAGATAAATGTATTTTGGGGTGCAATTCCACATATGCCCATGGCCTGTGTGAGCAATATATCATTTAGTGACAACATTGTGCAAAAAAAAAAAAAATTGTCACATTCCCGCAACTTGTTTTAAAATATAAAATATTCCATGGACTCAACATGCCTCTCAGCAAATAGCTTGCGGTGTCTACTTTCCAAAATGGGGTCATTTGGGGGGTTTGTGCCATCTGGGCATTTTATGGCCTTCAAAACTGTGATAGGTAGTGAGGAGTGAAATCAAAAATTTACACCCTTAGAAATCCTGAAGGCGGTGATTGCTTTTTGGGGCCCCGTACGCCACTAGGCTCTCAAAAAGTCCCACACATTTGGTATCCCCGTACTCAGGAGAAGCAGCTGAATGTATTTTGGGGTGCAATTCCACATATGCCCATGGCCCGTGTGAGCAATATATCATTTAGTGACAACTTTTTGTAATTTTTTTTTTTTTTGTCATTATTTAATCACTTGGGACAAAAAAAAAATTCAATGGGCTCAACATGCCTCTCAGCAATTTCCTTGGGGTGTCTACTTTCCAAAATGGGGTCATTTGGGGGGGTTTGTTCTGCCCTGCCATTTTAGCACCTCAAGAATTGACAGGCAGTCATAAACTAAAAGCTGTGTAAATTCCAGAAAATGTACCCTAGTTTGTAGACGCTATAACTTTTGCGCAAACCAATAAATATACGCTTATTGACATTTTTTTTTACCAAAGACATGTGGCCGAATACATTTTGGCCTAAATGTATGACTAAAATTGAGTTTATTGGATTTTTTTTATAACGAAAAGTAGAAAATATCATTTTTTTTCAAAATTTTCGGTCTTTTTCCGTTTATAGCGCAAGAAATAAAAACGGCAGAGGTGATCAAATACCATCAAAAGAAAGCTCTATTTGTGGGAAGAAAAGGACGCAAATTTTGTTTGGGTACAGCATTGCATGACCGCGCAATTAGCAGTTAAAGCGACGCAGTGCCAAATTGGAAAAAGTCCTCTGGTCCTTAGGCAGCATAATGGTCCAGGGCTGAAGTGGTTAAGGATCGATAGAGTACATAGGATCAGAAAACCCCCCAATTTAAGGGCAGATATCCCTCGAGATGTGATTGTAAAATTTCATTCATTTGAGGACAAGGAGAAGATATGGAACAACTTACGGGGTGCCCCTGCAGTTCGGTTTGAAGATAAAGACCTCCAGATTTTTGCAGATCCCTCAGCAGGCACCCTGGCCAGGAGAAGGCAACTTAGAACGCTATTGGAACAACTCAGAAGGGCCAATATAAAATACAGTTGAGGGTTTCCAACATCCCTACTAGTGACGAAGGAGGGTAGATCACTGAGGATGAGGTTCCCGGAAGAGATAAAGGACTTTTGCGAAAAGCTGGGCATTCCCACCCCGGACATCCCACTTTAACAGGGGCACCCCAAGAAGATAATGAGGACTGAGCTCATCGAGCGAAATGAGGGACTGGGGAATTAATTTAATTTTTTTTTTTTCTTCCTTCATGTCGGAAGAGTTACTGAGTGGAGGAGTTTTTTCTTTTCTTTTTTCGTGTGGCTAATAATTAAAGGTTAATGGGGATGTGGAGGTGGGAGGGGGGCTGTCTATAATTGTCAGGTACTCACCAAGGCCGGAATGCTGAGAGCGGCTCCCCTAGCAACTAGGTGCGAGATACCCCTGAAGGTGGTACAGAGGGTATCAGGCACGGAGAGGCATGGGTTGCCAGCAGGTGCAGGTCACCAAGGTGTCACTAGACGTGTAGAACCCGTGTAGCATAGACTGGTTGCTAAGCTGGAGAGAAGGCTGGCAGGGACTCCAACACTTGACCTGGAACCAGGAACAGAGCTGAGGAGAAGCACAGGGTTAAGCAAGACAAGTCCTTTAGCAGGCTGAGGGTCAAACACCGGGTAATCGTAGTAGCAAGCACAGGTTTAAACAAGACAAGTCCTTTAAGCAGGCTGAGGGTCAAACACCAGGTAATCGTAGTACAGGTTTAAGCAAGACAAGTCCGTTTAGCAGGCCGAGGGTCAAACACTGGAGAGAGGATCAGCAGAAGAGTCGTTAATCAAGCCGGGGGTCAAACACTGGAGAGAAGATAAGCAAAGAAGTCCTTAATCAAGCCGAGGGTCAAACACTGGAGAGAGGATAAGCAGAGTAGTCAAACGGTCCGGGTCATAATAGGCAGGAACAGCTATGCAGAGGATAAATGGGAACACTGGAAGCTGAGAAGACAAACCAGCAATGAGCACAAGGCATAGCTGCCTTTATATAAGCCCGCCAAGGGGACGTCCCACTGTACGTGCATGCGTTCGTGTGCCCACGTGTGCTAACCAGTTCGGGTCACGCGCTCGTACCCGCCGATCGTGTGCCCGTACGTGCTGATGTGTAGCTCTACCGCGCAGGCGCACCGGGACGCGCTGATACTGACAGGCTCTGACTGTGTTAACCCTCTGACAATAATTAGGATCAATGAAGGTGGGCATTGCCCCTCTAGAGGGGGGAGCAGGGGGAGGGTGTAATTTAGGACGGGGAGGTCTGTCTCCGGCACTCCCATCCCTACTGCCTCTGTTTTTGGAGGTAGGTGGGACACGGGTGGTTGCCTTCGGAGTCTCACCCCCATAAAACAATATTTAGAAGTTTGCAGTCGGGAATTGATATGTTCCAGACTAGCGGACTTGGGGCCATAGTAGGGCCGGGGGGGAGGGGGGAGGGGGGAGGGAGGGCGGGGAAGGGGGAGGGGGGAAATTAAACCTGCAGGGGAGATGACAGCTGTATATTGGTTGACTGTTGATCATGGCTAAATGTTGTGAAAATACAAAGTCAGAGTTAAAGTTCTTATCTTACAATGTGAAGGGCCTGAACTCACCGAGCAAAAGGCATAAAATTTTAAAGGAACTCCAAGGCTATCAAGCAGATATAGTATTCCTTCAGGATACCCATTTGACCTTGGATTCAAATATTAAGCTTTACTCCCCAAATTTGCCCTTTTGGTTCTATAGCGATACTCCAGTTAGGAGATCGAAGGGTGTAGCAATTGGCTTTTCCAAAACATCAAAATTTTCTTTGGTTAGTAGAGTTTCAGACCCAGAAGGGCGTTTTTCTTTTCCTAAAGGGCAACGTGGGGAGTAAAACGCTTACATTGGCGAATGTGTATTTCCCGAATAGAAATCCGACTGTTTTTTTGGAGCAGGTCTTGGTGAAATTGACAGAGTTTAAAGAAGGGGACGTGGTTTTGGCGGGGGACTTTAACTTCTGCCTAGAACCCTCAGTAGACAGTACGTCCCGGGCAATATAGAATCCAAGGATTACTCAGGACACGAGACAGAGGAGGGGACAGATGGCAGGGACAAGTGGATAGGGTGGAGGAACTTTAAGAAATCATGGAGCTACTTAGCGGAGATTACCAGCTAAATCTCCAAGTTTGGGTTGTGGGAGAGTAAGGCATGAGATGTAGAACTTGGTTAGTTCAGCTGAAACCACCTGCAGGCGGGCAATTGAAAGATATTATTAAATTGAAAGATATTATTAAAGATGGGAAATTACAATTGAAAGATATTATTAAAGAGGGGAAATTATAAGCTCCGCGAAGATCAAGCTTCGTGAACACGACTGCGGTTCCCAACCCTTGGAAAATTTTTGGCACTAGAGGCAAGGGATAACGGTTCTTGATAGTTATCCTATTCAATTCCCGATAGTCAATGCAAGGACGTAAAGAATGGCCTTTCTTTTCGACAAAAAAGATGCTCGCACCGGCTGGGGAGGTGGACGGGCGGATGAATCCCTTTTCCAGATTTTCATCGATGTAGACCTTTAGTGTGCCTAACTCCTGCTCAGTTAGTGGAAAGATTCTTCCGAAGGGAACCTCAGTTCCAGGTAAGAGTTCTATTGGGCAATCATAAGGCCTGTGCACGGGCAATGTTTCTGCTCCTTTCTTGCTGAATACGTCCAAAAAATCTCAGTAAGGTTCAGGAATGGACTGACATAGTTCCAGATCTGAGTCCAGGCAAAGGAGTTGGGAGGTTTCAATAGAGGATCTGTACAGGCAGTGCTGTCGGCTGTACTCAGAAGGAAATGTAACTTCCCCTGTGGCTCAGTTAATGCTGGGGTTATGGGCTTGTAGCCAAGGTATTCCCAGGATGATGGGAAAGAGGGGAGAAAAGATGTCGTCCAGACGAAGAAGTTCCTGATGATGGGTGCCAATGGTGGCCAGCAAAGGGACGGTGCCCTGGGTGACCGGGCCGGAATGAAGGGTGGAGCCATCTGCCAGGTGTATAGTAAGCCCCTGGGCCTTGGGTTGAAGTGGGATGCGGTGATTAGCAGCGAAGGTCAGGTCGACGAAGCAGCTGCAGGCACCGGAGTCAATGAGGACCATCACTGGAGTATTCCCTCCTGGAAGCTGCAAAGTGATGGAGAGAGCAAGGTGAGAACTGGACTTAGGTAAAACGGATGCACACATTGAGGGAGCAGTAAGGCACTTACGCATCTTGTTGGGGCAAGCCCTCACGTAGTGCCTGGGTTCACCACAATACAGGCAGAGATTGCGGGCTCATCTACGCAGCTTTTCCTCAGGAGCAAGCCAAGCTGCATAGGCTCTGGGGCATCTTGAGCGGGCGCCGTAGAGATGGGAGGAAATTGACTGGCCGAACTAGGGACCTTAGGTATTCCAACACGTGCCAGCTCATCTTTAAAAAGGGTACGAAAGTCCCATTCTAAACTGGTGACGCAAGGTGGCGTCATTCCAGTTTGTGTCAGAGCTCCAGCGTCTGAACTCTACCGCATAGTCTTCTGTTGCCCTGTGACCCTGCTGTAGAGAGTGCAAATCAGCTTCCGCAGTCACAGTCAGCTGCGGATCCTTATATAGTTGGGACATGGCCAAGAAGAATGCTTCTAGACTATCCAGGGATACCGATTTTTGCTCCAGCAGGCGGTGGGCCAGGTTTGGGGTTCACTGGACAACAAAGAAATGACAAAGCCCACTTTGGTTGCCTCTAGAGAGAAGGTGCGTGGTTGCAAGGCGAAATAGAGCTTGCAGGCATTGCGAAACTCACGGTACTTGCTGCGTTCTCTGGCAAACATTTCAGGAGTGGGTACTCTGGGCTCTGGAGGAAGCATTACTACGGAGGGTGCAGATGAAAATCCAGCAGAAGATGCTCCCTGGGGATTGGAGGGAGAAGATAAAGCCAGAACTTGCTCCTCCAATCTTGAATAGCCTTCCTGAAGGCTCTTTACGGCTTGAGTAAGACCTGCCAGATGTCTACAAAGTTCATCCATAGGGGAGGCCCCCTGCCCGGACTCGGTCATGGCTGCCTGATACTGTCAGACTTAACTTACCAGACTGGTGAGTCTGCTTGGGCAGAGGGTGGTCTACCATACGTATCCTACTCGCAGCCCCTGGTAGAATGGACAGGAGGCACGGGAGTATGGAATGGTAAGAGAGCCTGGTGGGGGATCCAGGTGCTGGGAGGAAGAAGATCTTCAAGCAGCAGATGGTGTGCTGGAACACAGGCAAATAGATGCTGAGTAGGGATGAGCTTCGAGTTCGAGTCTAACTCATGTTCGACTCGAATATCGGCTGTTCGCCAGTTCGCCAGTTCGCCGAACAGCGAACAATTTGGGATGTTCGCGGCAAATTTGAAAGCCGCGGAACACCCTTTAAAAGTCTATGGGAGAAATCAAAAGTGCTAATTTTAAAGGCTTATATGCATGGTATTGTCATAAAAAGTGTTTGGGGACCTGGGTCCTGCCCCAGGGGACATGGATCAATGCAAAAAAAGTTTTAAAAATGGCCATTTTTTCGGGAGCAGTGATTTTAATAATCCTTAAAGTGAAACAATAAAAGTGTAATATCCCTTTAAATTTCGTACCTGGGGGGTGTCTATAGTATGCCTGTAAAGGGGCGCATGTTTCCCGTGTTTAGAACAGTCTGACAGCAAAATGACATTTCAAAGGAAAAAAAGTCATTTAAAACTACTCGCGGCTATTAAAAACCACTTCCCGCCCGCCGGCCGTCATATGACGTCCTGGGCTTTGGGCGGGTATATCTGAATGATGCCTGTAGTTACAGACATCATTCAGATATTGCCGGTTTCAGCCGGCGAATCTCTACACCATAGGAACGATCATAGCGGCCATTCCACTGCTTGATCGCTCCTATGGGAGGCGAGAGGGGACGTCCCCCCCCTCCCGCCGCCCTCCGGTGCTTGTTCCGACTCACCGTTACGATCGGTGAGGCGGAGAGCGGATCCGCCGGCGCCCGATGTAGATCATACAGATCATAGAGTCTCTATGATCGTCGGAGGCCGGGCGCGATGTTATGACGTCACGCCCGGCCCCTTCATTCAAAAAAACGGCGCCGCTTCAGCTGGGAAGTGGTGATCGTTTTATTTTATTTTTTTTATTTCAGGCTTCCCAGCCTAGTGGTGAGATATGGGGTCTTATTGACCCCATAACTCACTATTAAGAGCACCTGACATGTCATATTGCTATTACAAGGGATGTTTACATTCCTTGTAATAGGAATAAAAGTGATCAATTTTTTTTTTTTCAAAAAAGTGTCAAAATAAAAAAATAAAATATAATTAACAATAAAAAAAAAAAAAAAATGTAAAGCGCCGCTGTCCCCGTGTGCTCGCACGCAGAAGCGAACGCATACGTAAGTCCCGCCCACATATGAAAACGGTGTTCAAACCATACATGTGAGGTATCGCCGCAAACGTTAGAGCGAGAGCAATCATTTTGTACCTAGACCTCCTCTGTAACTCAAAACATGTAACCAGTAAAAAAATTTAAAGCGTCGCCTATGGGGATTTTTAAGTACCGAACATTGGCGCCATTCCACGAGCATGTGCAATTTTGAAGCGTGACATGTTAGGTATCTATTTACTCGGCGTAACTTCATCTTTCACTAAATGCAAAAACATTGGGCTAACTTTACTGTTTTGTTTGTTATTTAAACACAAAACTGTTTTTTTCCCCAAAAAACACGTTCGAAAAATTCCTGCGCAAATACCGTGTGAGATAAAAAGCTGCAACAACAGCCATTGTATTTTCTAGAGTCTTTGCTAAAAAAACATATATAATGTTTGAGGGTTCTATGTAATTTTCTGGCAAAAAATTATGATTTTTACATGTAGGAGCGAAATGTCATAATTGGCTTGGTAGGGAAGTGGTTAATGAATTGCCGGTCCGACAATACACATAAGAGTTCATTGATAAAAACGGCATGGGAATTCCCCACAGGGGAACCACGAACCAAAATTTAAAATAAAATGACGTGGGGGTCCCCCTAAATTCCATACCAGGCCCTTCAGGTCTGGTATGGATATTAAGGGGAACCCCGGCCAAAATTAAAAAAAACAGCGTGGGGTCCCCCCAAAAATCCATACCAGAGCCTTATTCGAGCACGCAACCTGGCAGGCCGCAGGAAAAGAGGGGGGGATGAGAGAGCGCCCCCCCTCCTGAACCGTACCAGGCCACATGCCCACAACATTGGGAGGGTGCTTTGAGGTAGCCCCCCCAAAACACCTTGTCCTCATGTTGATGGGGACAAGGGCCTCATCACCACAACCCTTGCCCAGTGGTTGTGGGGGTCTGTGGGCGGGGGGCTTATCGGAATCTGGAAGCCCCCTTTAACAAGGTGACCCCCAGATCCCAGCCCTCCCCCCTGTGTGAAATGGTAAGGGGGTACAAAAGTACCCCTACCATTTCACAAAAAAACTGACAAAAATGTTAAAAATGACAAGAGACAGTTTATGACAATTCCTTTATTTAAATGCTTCTTCTTTCTTCTATCTTCTTTCTTCTATCTTCTATCTTCCTTCGGTTTCTTCCTCCATCGTCTTCTTCTTCTGGTTCTTCTGGTTCTTCTGGTTCTTCCTCCGGTGTTCTCGTCCGGCATCTCCTCCGCGGCGTCTTTTTATCTTCTTCTCCTCAGGCCGCTCCGCATCCATGATGGCATGGAGGGAGGCTCCCGCTGTCTGACGCTTCTCTCTTCATCTTTTTCTTCATCTTTTCCTCTTCATTTTCTTCTCTTCATCTTCTTATCTTCATCTTCTTTCGGGCCGCTCCGCATCCATGATGTCATGGAGGGAGGCTCCCGCTGTGTGACGCTTCTCTTCTTCTGACGGTTCTTAAATAACGGGGGGCAGGGCCACCCGGTGACCCCGCCCCCCCTCTGACGCACGGGGACTTGACGGGGACTTCCCTGTGGCATTCCCGGTGACGTCAGAAGAGGGTGGGGTTACGTAACAGGTGACCCCGCCCCCCTCTGACGTCACGGGGAATGCCACAGGGAAGTCCTTGTCAAGTCCCCGTGCATCAGAGGGGGGGCGGGTCACCGAGTGGCCCCGCCCCCCGTTATTTAAGAACCGTCAGAAGAGGAGAAGCGTCACACAGCGAGAGCCTCCCTCCATGCCATCATGGATGGGGAGTGGCCCGAAAAGAAGTTGAAGAGAAGGAGATGAAGAGGAAAAGATGAAGAAAAAGATGAAGAGAGAAGCGTCACACAGCGGGAGCCTCCCTCCATGCCATCATGGATGTGGAGTGGCCCGAAAAGAAGTTGAAGAGAAGGAGATGAAGAGGAAAAGATGAAGAAAAAGATGAAGAGAGAAGCGTCACACAGCGGGAGCCTCCCTCCATGCCATCATGGATGCGGAGCAGTCCGAGGAGAAGAAGATAAGAAGACGCCGCGGAGGAGATGCCGAACGAGAACACCAGAGGAAGAACCAGAAGAACTAGAAGAAGAAGAAGATGGAGGAAGAAACCGAAGGAAGATATAAGAAAGAAGATAGAAAAAAGAAGAAGCATTTAAATAAAAGGAATTGTCAAAAACTGTCTCGTCATTTTTAACATTTTTGACAGGTTTTTTGTGAAATGGTAGGGGTACCCCCTTACCATTTCACACAGGGGGGAGGGCCAGGATCTGGGGGTCCCCTTGTTAAAGGGGGCTTCAATATTCCGATAAGCCCCCCGCCCGCAGACCCCCACAACCACCGGCCAAGGGTTGTGGGGATGAGGCCCCTACCCCAAAGCACCCTCCCAATGTTGAGGGCATGTGGCCTGATACGGTTCAGGGGGGGCGCTCTCTCGTCCCCCCCTCTTTTCCTACAGCCTGCCAGGTTGCATGCTCGGGTTAAGGGTCTGGTATGGATTTTTGGGGAGACCCCACGCCATTTTTTTTTATTTTGGCGCGGGGTTACCCTTAAAATCCATACCAGACCTAAAGGGTCTGGTATAGATTTTAAGGGGGGACCCCACGCCATTTTTTTTAATTTAATTTTGGCCGGGGTTCCCCTTACTATCCATACCAGACCTGAAGGGCCTGGTATGGAATTTAGGGGGACCCCCAAAACATTTTTTTTTTAATTTTGGTTTGGGGTTTCCCTGTGGGGAATTCCCATGCCGTTTTTATCAATGAACTTTTATGTGTATTGTCGGACCGGCAATTCATTAATAGCCGCAAGTAGTTTTAAATGGCTTTTTTCCTTTGAAATTTTATTTTGCTGTCAGACTGTTCTAAACACGGGAAACATGCTCCCGTTTACAGGCATACTATAGACACCCCCCAGGTACGAAATTTAAAGGGATATTACACTTTTACTTTTTACTTTTTACGTTTCACTTTAAGCATTATTAAAATCACTGCTCCCGAAAAAACGACTATTTTTAAAACTTTTTTTTGCATTGATACTTGATACTTGATCCTTGTCCCCTGGGGCAGGACCAAGGTCCCCAAACACTTTTTATGACAATAACTTGCATATACAGTAAGCCTTTAAAATGAGCACTTTTGATTATTCATGTTCGTGTCCCATAGACTTTAACGGTGTTCGCGTGTTCGAACAAATTTTTTGCCTATTCGCAAGTTCTGGTGCGAACCAAACAAGGGGGTGTTCGGCTCATCCCTAATGCAGAGCAGGAGCAGACCAGGCAGGTCAGGGCACAGGCAGAGTTCGGCAACAGGCAGGCAACACGGTACAGTAGGAGCAGGCAGAAGCAGGGTCAAACAAGCCAAGGTCAGGTACAGGCAGCAGTCAGCAGAATATCAGAGGCAAGCCGGGTTGTCAGGAGATCTGGAAACACTGGAATGCAGGAACAGGTAGTGGGAACTAAGGAACCGGAAGCTGTTGATCAGGCAGCACCGGGCAGAATGCAGAGCAGACCTAAATAGGCCGATTGGCGCCAAACGCCGCGCCCACGTGCACGCGGATGTGCACCGGCGCACTCACAAGCACGCACCCGCGTGCCCCCAAATACCAGTGTACACACCAGGGCCAACAGGTGCATGCACACCAGTGCCCACAGGAACACGCTCAGCGGCATGCACAGGAACACGCGTGCCAACTCGCGCCGACGCACAGCGGCGTGCACCAAAGCGGCCAGCACTGCGGCCAACAAGGTAGCCTCTCTGACAGACTCAAACAGACAGCCCATCCCTATCTGTGATATACAATGCAGCCTGTCTGTGATATACATTGCAGCCTATCCTGAGCCTGGAGAGGACATCATCACATCCGACAGAGCAAACTCAGAGGAAACTCCAGTGAAAGGTCAGCCTCTGATGATGGAGGCGTGGTTAAGCCTTCAAAATGCTCTGATAGGTCACAGCATCCCAGGCTCATGTGAAAGTTCACTGGAGTTTCTTGCGGCTCTCTGTATCCTTATATCCTTCCTCCAGTGATTCAGTGATCACAGCAGCGTGGATCAGGAGAATGCTGGCAGTGGACTTTACAGACTGTGATCTATGCCTACCGCTCTGTCACATGTGTGAGTGCAATACAGATTGTTTTTAAACATTTAATTCAAGAAAAACTACTGCACCAGCGGCTAACTGGGGCCTCTGTATCCCTTCCCTTTTGCCTCCTCTGTAATTGTCCCACCGCACCACTGCTCTGATGCCCCTGCTGTCCGGGTCCCCCTGTGTGCTGGGGCCTCTACTGGAGGTACGGTGGTACCCCCTGTCGGCAGCACTGGTGTTCGGGTCTCAGGCCGAGGAAAACTCGGCACATCATTCAAAACCCAGGCAACATCCCTATCCTCCTCCACAATTGACTGCAACCCTCTTCCTGCTCATGATCCTCATGTACCTAGTGTTCCTTCACAGGGACAGAATCAGGATAAAGCGGGGCCCAGAGACACAAGCAAGTCCTTCACTTCCCTTGCTGCTGTGCCTCTGGTGCTTGGTCTATTGCACCACATTGATTTGGCTTCAATACTCACAGAAATACTTGTTGCATAATAAGTGCAGCTACTGCAGAATGACTTGGTTGAAGTTCCAGCTTGTGGGTGTATCACACAATAAATTTTGTGCAGGCAGTTTGAGCTGCCGTTGAATATCAGACAGCAGAGCACTGGCTGGGTATGACCACCTAAAGTGCCTACATACATTTCTGGCCTGTCTCAGAAGATTATTTATAGCAGGATACCTAACTAGAAACTGCTGCACTACCAGGTTGAAAATGTGTGTAAGGAAAGGCATGAGTGAATTTTCTCTGCTGAAGTGCAGACAGCAGGTTGGTACTGTTGTTACACATGATCTTTCGGGCAATTGGGCACTGCTAGGGTTCTGGTTCCATCATTATAGTTGCCATTGACCATTTTTTTCAGACACATGTACTGCGATATGTCCCAGCATCATGGCTATGTCAGTATTATGTTTATATTCCTCTATTCTTCCCGCTCTGTGCCTAGATTTTGCATGCTGTTGAATTCCCCCCTACCTGCCAATTCTCTCAGATTCGCTGATATACTGGCCACAGTAGATCCCTATAGATGAAAAATGCGCCGCGCCTAGGGGTGTACCTAAATAACTGTAATCCTGAATATAAAACACAAATAATATAGCGTGCAAATCACAGAGAGTTTAAAACTAAAATCTCTTGCTGAAATCACTTGCTGTATGGGTCCTATAACCATGCACACCAAAGTATCTAGTACAATAAATCACAAAGTGCAATGTGCATATAAAACCTACCTATATCTTACAATATAACAATGATGTGGAAAATACAAAATCATCAGTGATTAAATATAGAGAAAATAGTCTGATGGGGTGTATATGCTGAAAAAACGTTATAATTATAACACATATAAATCCACTGTGATTAAAGTGAAAGTGAAAAAATAAAAAATAATAGTAAAAAATGGTAAAAAACACATATAAAGTAAATCAGTCACATGCATAGAAAATTTGAAACTATAATCGCTCTAATTATGGTGTTAAAATCACAATCGTGAAAAAATCTTCCATTCCAACAATGTAAAGTGACCAAGTTCAAGCAAAAGTCAGTATATTAGTGATGGTTCAAAGAAAAAGTTCCAGTTCTGAATCAAACGTGCCCAAAGAAAACATGCTGTGACGTGCCTTGGTGACCCCCAATGTGATTGCGCTCACCTTGGAGCGTGTGACACAGTTTTTAATTGTGTCAATACACGCTTTTGGAGCCACCCCTGGGCTCAGTAATTAGTACAGCTGATTCCCAAAATAGATTCTTTATGGCTCCACTTTCATATTAAGTCCCACCAAGTTATCCTCCCCCTTTTTTTCTCATATGATGAAGAACATGGATATGTTCAAAACGGTGCAGTCGCTTTTCTCAGATTACCTCCTCTACTGCCACTTCCAGCAAAACCCAGGCAACATCCCTATCCTCCTCCACAATTGACTGCAATCCTCTTCCTGCTCATGATCATCATGTACCTAGTGTTCCTTCACAGGGACAGAATCAGGATAAAGCGGGGCCCAGAGACACAAGCAAGTCCTTCACTTCCCTTGCTGCTGTGCCTCTGGTGCTTGGTCTATTGCACCACATTGATTTGGCTTCAATACTCACAGAAATACTTGTTGCATAATAAGTGCAGCTACTGCAGAATGACTTGGTTGAAGTTCCAGCTTGTGGGTGTATCACACAATAAATTTTGTGCAGGCAGTTTGAGCTGCCGTTGAATATCAGACAGCAGAGCACTGGCTGGGTATGACCACCTAAAGTGTCTACATACATTTCTGGCCTGTCTCAGAAGATTATTTATACCAGGATACCTAACTAGAAACTGCTGCACTACCAGGTTGAAAATGTGTGTAAGGAAAGGCATGAGTGAATTTTCTCTGCTGAAGTGCAGACAGCAGGTTGGTACTGTTGTTACACATGATCTTTCGGGCAATTGGGCACTGCTAGGGTTCTGGTTCCATCATTATAGTTGCCATTGACCATTTTTTCAGACACATGTACTGCGATATGTCCCAGCATCATGGCTATGTCAGTATTATGTTTATATTCCTCTATTCTTCCCGCTCTGTGCCTAGATTTTGCATGCTGTTGAATTCCCCCCTACCTGCCAATTCTCTCAGATTCGCTGATATACTGGCCACAGTAGATCCCTCCCCTGTCCCCGCTCCCCTTGTTCTCATAGCTGGGCTCACACTGTGCCCAGGCTGTGGGCGCTGCTGGGCTAGGATGCCTTTGGATGAGAGTCTTGAGAGTCTCATCTACTCCCCCATTTCTGTTCTGCACCGTCTTCTACCTGCATGACATCGGATCACAGATGAATGAGTCTAGGAAACCATACTCACATCAGTCTTGGATGGGGACACAGACTTGCACTGCATCTGTGCTGTGAGAAAAGGGTGGGGGGTTATACTACTGAGGGGTCTGTACTGAAAAAAGGGGGGATTCTACTACTGAGGGGTCTGTACTGTGGGTAAAGGTGGGGTTCTACTACTGAGGGGTCTGTACTGGGCACTACTATTGTCATTATGTGCAGTGTCATATGTGAAATAATTGTTAGGGGAGGGAGCCCATATTTTACCACACCAGGTGACACCAACCCTAGTGATGCACTGAGTGTAGCTCCTATACCTCAGGCATACCGCCTGCAAAACAGAATAGCAGCATTTTGCCTAAGCCATTGCATAGATTCTTGGTCATTTGGGAGAGACTGGTGGTTCAGATGATGACTCACTGGAATAGGGCCATTGAGAAGGAGGGGGTGAAGGTGACTGATCTGTCACCATCACCAAGAATCAGGTCATGATTTGGTTCCATCAGCTTCCCTTAAAGAAGGGATACATTTGAGTTTGGGTCTACCAACAGACTATAGTTTTTGGAGCTATTGTAGTAGTAGTTAAGTTGTCTTTGTTATCCATCAGCTAGCTAATATCAGGGGTATTGAGAAACATGCAATAACCATGTTCTGTGACAATCTAAGAGCAGGCAGTTATGACCACCAGGAAATGTATACATCTCTGAGGTATTATCTTTAGAATACATTTCCTCCAATGATGATAAAAGTACTCAACCCTCTACAGTATAAAGCTACAGCATCAGCAGTCCCTTATATCAGTGTTCAGAGCTCACCCCGCAGTGGAGATGGAAGTCCGTCTTCTTTTGCCTCTCATCTTTCTACATGTGGTCACCATGTGTCACATAGTGAACAGTGGCATTCAGAGAAAGGGTGAGTACCCAGCAACCTCAGAACATTAATGTAAATGTGAATAGAGAGGGAGGAGCTAAACAGGGCTGGTTGTCATGGATCAGAGTACAGAGGGTACAGGGACAAGGGAGGGTGGGCAATGTTTGGCTTTTTTCTGTTTGGATTTGCACAGATTCACTATTTAGCAAAGCATTCACCTGTACAGATGGGTTATTTGAGCTTTGTGTGGTGTGGTTGGATGTATAAAACCTGCCTTGCCTCTCCTTCTTAACCACTTCAATACCAAGCACTGTCACCCCATTTTTTGCGATACGGCACTGCGTCGCTTTAACTGACAATTGCTTGGTCATGCGATGCTGTACCCAAACAAAATTGACGTCTTTTTTTTTACACAAATAGAGCTTTCTTTTGGCGGTATTTGATCATCTCCGTGGTTTTCATTTTTTGCGCTATAAACAAAAAAAGAGCATCAATTTTGAAAAAAACACAATATTTTGTACTTTTTGCTATAATAAATATCCCCAATTTTTTAAAAAAAAATTTCCTCAGTTTAAGCCAATATCTATTCTTCTATATATTTTTGGTAATAAAAATCACAATAAGTGTATATTAATTGGTTTGCCCAAAAGTTATAGCGTCTACAAAATAGGGGAAAGATTTTTATTATTATTATTTTTTTTTACTAGTAATAGCGGTGATCAGCGATTTTTATCGGGACTGTGACATTATGGCGGACAGATCAGACACTTTTGACACATTTTTGGGACCAGTGACAACTATAAAGCGATCAGTGCTATAAAAATTCACTGATTACTGTGTAAATGTCACTGGCAGGGAACACTAGAGGGCGATCAAGGGGTTAACTGTGTTCCCCTAGTGTGTTCTAACTGTAGGGGGATGGGAGTGACTAGAGGAGATGACAGATCTTGTTCCCAGCTAGTAGGAACTCACGATCTGTCTCTCCTCTCCTCACAGAACAGGGATTTGTGTGTATACACACACACGTCCCTGTACCGGCTCTCGTGCACGCAATCGCACATGCCACGCGCATCGGCACTCCTGCAGTGCAGCAGGAGTGCGGGCGCCTGCTATCCCTGCTTAAAGGGACCGACGTACAGCTGTCGAACGTGCCGACCTGCCACAGTATAATGGCGGCGGCAGGTTGGCAAGTGGTTAACCACCACTGGGGTTTTTTATTTTTTGCTAAATAAAGAAAAAAATACCAAAAGTTCTGGAAAATAAAACATGTTTTTCTTAGTTTGTTATAAAATTTTGCAAATAATCTTTCTTCATAAATTTAGGCCAAAATGTATTTTGAATTATTGCCCTCAGTGATAATTAACCACTTCAGCCCCGGACCATTATGCTGCCTAAAGACCAGACGACTTTTTCCAATTTGGCACTGCGTCGCTTTAACTGCTGATTGCGCGGTCATGCAATGCTGTACCCAAACGAAATTTGCGTCCTTTTCTTCACACAAATAGAGCTTTCTTTTGATGGTATTTGATCACCTCTGCCGTTTTTATTTTTTGCGCTATAAACGGAAAAAGACCGAAAATTTTGAAAAAAAATGATATTTTCTACTGTTTGTTATAAAAAAAATCCAATAAACTCAATTTTAGTCATACATTTAGGCCAAAATGTATTCGACCACATGTCTTTGGTAAAAAAATGTCAATAAGTGTATATTTATTGGTTTGCGCAAAAGTTATAGCGTCTACAAACTAGGGTACATTTTCTGGAATTTACACAGCTTTTAGTTTATGACTGCCTATGTCATTTCTTGAGGTGCTAAAATGGCAGGGCAGTACAAACCCCCCCGAAAAGAGCCCATTTTGGAAAGTAGACACCCCAAGGAAATTGCTGAGAGGCATGTTGAACCCATTGAATATTTATTTTTTTGTCCCAAGTGATTGAATAATGACAAAAAAAAAAATATTTACAAAAACTTGTCACTAAATGATATATTGCTCACACAGGCCATGGGTCTATGTGGAATTGCACCCCAAAATACATTTAGCTGCTTCTCCTGAGTACGGGGATACCACATGTGTGGGACTTTTTGGGAGCCTAGCTGCGTACTGGGCCCTGAAAACCAATCACCGCCTTCAGGATTTCTAAGGGCGTAAATTTTTAATTTCACTCCTCACTACCTATCACAGTTTTGAAGGCCATAAAATGCCCAGATGGCACAAATCCCCCCCAAATGACCCCATTTTGGAAAGTAGACACCCCAAGCTATTTGCTGAGAGGCATGTTGAGTCCATGGAATATTTTATATTTTGAAACAATTTGCGGGAAAGTGACACATTTTTTATTTTTTTTTTGCACAAAGTTGTCACTAAATGATATATTGCTCACACAGGCCATGGGCATATGTGGAATTGCACCCCAAAATACATTTAGCTGCTTCTCCTGAGTATGGGGATACCACATGTGTGGGACTTTTTGGGAGCATAGCTGCGTACGGGGCCCCGAAAACCAATCACCGCCTTCAGGATTTCTAAGGGTGTAAATTTTTGATTTCACTCTTCACTGCCTATCACAGTTTCGGAGGCCATGGAATGCCCAGGTGGCACAAAACCCCCCCAAATGACCCCATTTTAGTAAGTAGACACCCCAAGCTATTTTCTGAGAGGCATGGTGAGTATTTTGAAGCTCTCATTTGTTTTTGAAAATGAAGAAAGACAAGAAAAAACATTTTTTTTTTCTTTTTTCTATTTTCAAAACTTTGTGACAAAAAGTGAGGTCTGCAAAATACTCACTATACCTCTCAGCAAATAGCTTGGGGTGTCTACTTTCCAAAATGGGGTCATTTGGGGGGGGGTTTTGTGCCACCTGGGCATTCCATAGCCTCCGAAACTGTGATAGGCAGTGAAGAGTGAAATCAAAAATTTACGCCCTTAGAAAGCCTGAAGGTGGTGCTTGGTTTTCAGGGTCCCTAGGCTCCCAAAAAGTCTCAAACATGTGGTATTCCCGTACTCAGGAGAAGCAACAGAATGTATTTTGGGGTGTGATTTCACATATTCCCATGGCATGTTTGAGCAATATATCATTAAGTGACAACATTGTGCAAAAAAAAAAAAAAATGTGTCTCTTTCCCGCAACTTGTGTCACAATATAAAATATTCCATGGACTCGACATGCCTCTCAGCAAATAGCTTGGGGTGTCTACTTTCCAAAATGGGGTAATTGGGGGGGTTTGAACTGTCCTGGCATTTTATGCACAACATTTAGAAGCTTATGTCACACATCACCCACTCTTCTAACCACTTGAAGACAAAGCCCTTTCTGACACTTTTTGTTTACATGAAAAAATTATTTTTTTTTGCAAGAAAATACTTTGAACCCCCAAACATTATATATTTTTTTAAAGCAAATGCCCTACAGATTAAAATGGTGGGTGTTTCATTTTTTTTTTCACACAGTATTTGCGCAGTGATTTTTCAAACGCATTTTTTGGGGAAAAAACACACTTTTTTAAATTTTAATGCACTAAAACACACTATATTGCCCAAATGTTTACTGAAATAAAAAAGATGATCTTAGGCCGAGTACATGGATACCAAACATGAAATGCTTTAAAATTGCACACAAACGTGCAGTGGCGACAAACTAAATACATTTTTAAAAGCCTTTAAAAGCCTTTACAGGTTACCACTTTAGATTTACAGAGGAGGTCTACTGCTAAAATTACTGCCCTCGATCTGATGTTCACGGTGACACCTCACATGCATGGTGCAATTGCTGTTTACATTTGACGCCAGACCGACGCTTGCGTTTGCCTTTGCGCGAGAGCAGGGGGGGACAGGGGTGCTTTTTTTTTTTCTTTATTATTTTTTTGCTTTTTTATCTTATTTTTAAACTGTTCCTTTCATTTTTTTTTTAATCATTTTTATTGTTATCTCAGGCAATGTAAATATACCCTATGATAGCAATAGGTAGTGACAGGTACTCTTTTTTGAAAAAATTGGGGTCTATTAGACCCTAGATCTCTCCTCTGCCCTCAAAGCATCTGACCACACCAAGATCGGTGTGATAAAATGCTTTCCCAATTTCCCAATGGCGCTGTTTACGTCTAGCGAAATCAAGTCATAAAATGCTCGTAGCTTCCGGTTTCTTATGCCATAGAGATGTTTGGAGCCACTCTGGTCTCTGATCAGCTCTATGGTCAGCTGGCTGAATCACCGGCTGCATTCTCAGGTTCCCTGTTGAGACAGGAGAGCCAGAGAAAAACAAGGAAGACGGTGGGGGGTGGGGGGGCATTCCCTCCCACTGCTTGTAAAAGCAGTCTAGAGGCTAATTAGCCGCTAGGATTGCTTTTACATGAAAGCCGACCGCTGGCTGAAAAGAATGATACCAAGATGATACCTAAACCTGCAGGCATCATTCTGGTATAACCACTCAAAGTCGTGAATGGCATACCTGAAGACAAAAAAATGGTTAACAATAAAATACAGTAAACGGTAAAGTATAAAAAATTGCATACCTGAAAAGCAAAAATGATAAAACATAATAACAATAAAACATTGCAGAATAGAATACAGTAAAAAAGAGCAGAACAATAGAGAGAGAATAGAGAGAGAGAGAACAATAAAACGACAACTATTTTTTTTTATGTTATATATTTTTTTTTCACTTTTTTTTGTAACTAACTTTTATAACTGTAACTGGTTCCAGGTTCGGGTCTCTCAAAATGCGATGGCATCTTGGAAGACCCTGTGAAAGTGTGCCTAGTCTGTGCAATGCTGTACCCTACCAATGCCAATGGACAAAAATGCCAATGGACAAAAATAGCTGGTGTCACGCCTATATCCGCGCTTGCTGCAGACACAACATCTTTTTTGGGGGGGTTTGTTGGGTAGGGGTACTCGGGAGGACATAAAAATGCCTCTCATGCAGCCGACTGCATTTGGTTGGGGATGTGAATGGGGGAATTATGGGTGCTGCAGAAGTGGTGGGTTCCCAATTAGGATTGGCGAATGCAGCAGGAAGGGCATGATGGGCACGACGGGCCTGTTTGTCTTCTTCTTGGTGGCAGCGGGACACCTCACCAGCTTGAACTGCACTTATGGGACTCGCCACGTCACCAAGTGTTACTGCAGTGCTGGTTTGACTACGGCCGGGGTGTACTAGGCCGCTGGTGCTTGCCAGTTCGATCGATACTGCACTTGGGTGGGCTGGGCCGGGCGGGGGGGCAAAACGCAGGTGCTAGCAGGTATCTGGGCTGATCCCGCTAACACTGCGTTTTTGGGAACCTTAAACTGCTGGGGACGCTTGTATAGATCTGATCGGATCAGATATTGATCCGTTCAGATACTATACCACTAAGGGAGGTGTATGCTGCGTGCGTGGGTGTTAGCGGTACTGGTGCTAACCTGACGCTGCCTGGGGCTGGTGCTTGCCAGTTCACCAAAACGCTACCAAAAAAACTGTTAGCGATCGCAGGGATCAGGCCTGACTCTGCGAACGCTGCAGTTATGTGTTTAGTGTTTTGTAAGTGACAGTGATCGATCGATACTGCACTTGGGTGGGCTGGGCTAGGCGGAGGGGCAAAACGCAGGTGCTAGCAGGTATCTGGGCTGATCCCCCTAACACTGCGTTTTTGGGAACCCTAAACTGCTGGGAATGCTAGTATAGATCTGATCGGATCAGATATTGATCCGATCAGATACGATACCACTAAGGGAGGTGTACGGTGCGTGCGTGGATGTTAGCGGTACTGGCGCTAACCTGACGCTGCCTGGGGCTGGTGCTTGCCAGTTCACCAAAATGCTACCAAAGAACTGTTAGCGATCGCAGGGATCAGGCCTGACTCTGCAAACGCTGCAGTTATGCATTTAGTGTTTTGTAAGTGACAGTGATCGATCGATACTGCACTTGGGTGGGCTGGGCTGGGCCGGGCGGAGGGGCAAAATGCAGGTGCTAGCAGGTATCTGGGCTGATCCCGCTAACGCTGCGTTTTTGGGAACCCTAAACAGCTGGGGACGCTTGTATAGATCTGATCGGATCAGATATTGATCCGTACAGATACTATACCACTAAGGGAGGCGTATGCTGCGTGCGTGGGTGTTAGCGGTACCGGCACTAATCTGACGCTGCCTGGGGCGACGCATATCACCGCCGGGCGATCAGGGGGCTAAACCTTTATTCGGTAATAAACGGCGGGTGCCCTGACACTATAAAAAATAAATGAACTAACCAGCGTCACCCGTAACGGTTATACAGTGATCAGTGGTGAAAGGGTTAACTAGGGGGCAATCAAGGGGTTAAAACATTTATTAGATAGTATATGGGGGTCCCTGTGGCTATAAAATGCTGACGGCGAACCTAAATATTTACATCCCTAACTAGCGTCACCAGTGACACTAATACAGCGATCAGAAAAATGATCACTTAGTGACACTGGCAACAGGGGGTGATCAAGGGGTTAAAAAACTTTATTAGGGGGGGTTAGGGGGGTACCCTAGACCTAAAGGGGGCTAACCCTAACTGCCCTAACACACTAACTGTCACAAACTGACACCATGCAGTAATCAAAAAAAAAAAAAAAACTGCTTGGTGTCAATGTGACGGGGGGAGAGGGGTGATCGGGGGGTGATCGGGGGGTGATCGGGGGAGATCGGGAGGTAAAGGGGGGTGTAATGTGTGCCTGGCATGTTCTACTGTGTGTGTGTGTTTGGTGCACTCACATTACAGTCTTCTCTCCTCGGCGCCGGAACGGAAACTGCCGAGCCGAGGAGAGGTGACATCACTTCCTCCACTTCTGTTTACATTACAGAAGCCGAGGAAGTCTGTCATTGGCCAGGAGCGATCGCGAGGGGGGAGCCACGAATGAGTGGCCTCCTCCTCACCTTTGATCGCCCCTGACCTGAATCCGACCGCCGCTGGCACCGGGGGGGGTCCGATCGGACCCCCCACCCACAGGCAGGCAAGGACGTACATGTAAGCCCATGCCACTCTGCCGACGTACATCGTAGTGCAGCGGACGTCAAGTGGTTAAAGGAGTTGTAAAAGCAGAGGGTTTTTACCTTAATGCATTCTATGTATTAAGATAAAAAACCTTCTGTGTGTAGCAGCCACCCCAGAACCCCCCCCCCCCAATTACCTACCTGAGCTCCTTCTCTCTCCAGCGGTGTCCACAATCAGGTAAGAGAGGGGGCGGGGCCAGGTCGGGGCTCGTGTCTGAATAGATACATGGAGCTCTGACTCAGCTTGAGTACCCCCCTGTAGCAAGCTGCTGGCTGAGGAGGCACTCGAAGGAGGGAGAGGCCAGGAACAGCAAAGAGGGACCCAAGAAGGAGGAGGACCGGGGCTGCCCTGTGCAAAATCAACTGCACAGAGCAGGTAAGTAAAACATGTTATTTAAAAAAAAAAAAACAAGCATTTACAATCACTTTAACTTGTGTAGCACAAGCAATGTTTTTGTGTGTAGATGCCCCCAGTGCATGCTTATGCATTCCTATGTGTGTGTATATGGAGGATTGGCTCAGAAATTTTTTGGAGGAAGAATTTTAAATGTTTGGGCATAAATTTAATTCTTTGCATTTTTTTTTACTAAAGTATTTTTTTTCATCACATAATTCTCTATGTGATCCATTTTTTTTATTGAAGTTTTTTTTTCATCACATAATTCTCTATGTAAAGCCTTGTACATACGATCGGACTTTTCTATGGGAAATGTGTGATGACAGGCTGTTGGCGGAAAATCCGACCATTTGTATGCTCCATCGGATAATTGTTGTCGGATTTTCCGCGTACAAATGTGTGTTGTCGGATTTTCAGAGCGCGTGTACACAAGTCCATCGGACAAAAGTCCAAAGTAAAAACACGCATGCTCAGAAGCAAGGATGAGCCAGACGCGATCAGTCTTGTGAACTAGCATTCGTAATGGAGAATGACGTGGCAAATTATGAAATCTCTCAATGCAGCGCACAATTCTCTTCTTCTTTATAATGGGATAATAATGAAGCTGCTTTGCTGGTGATGTTGACAGAGTTCTGTCAAACGTATTTCAAAAGGTGTCTCTTGTTAATTTGACATTGTACTTTTGAAATGTATCTGCCTACTCACAAACAAACTGTCTTTTTTTAAGTAAAACACATAGCCAAGTATTTTTCAAACAACATATTTTTATTTAATAGGGAGCACAAGGTCATATAAAAATCAAGAGGAAGGCAGCGGTGGAGAAACAGTTGGAATTGGTGAAGCGTTTGTACCCCAGGGCAGACATCAATTATGTGAAGTGCAAAACTGGTAACCTGAGGAGTCCATTTAATAGGTAGCACAATATGGTCCTGGACTCCAAGACATCAGGAGCAGCAGCAGATGACATATATGTCCCCAGGCTGTGGTCTTACAACAGCCTGCGTTTTTTGCCAGACCAGATCAAACCCAGGTCATCACTCTCAATGCTTCCTTCCACACAAATAAACTAAATTAAATAAAAAATGCATTCTCTGCACAAAAAAATAAAAAGTAGAACAACTCAAATCATAATTTTTAAAATAACCAAAATTAAAATTATAAATTGTAGGGGTAAAAATCCCCAGCCCAGTGGGCTTGTTAGGGGTGTTGGGGCTGGATTTACCATGGTCCGCCATGCTGCTGTGGTGGGTGGGGTGGCTGTGGTGTCGGTAGAGGTGGTGGAGGATTGTCCTCTAACTCGCAGATGTGGGTTTTCTGGGTAATTTGGCCCCTCTTCCCCTTGTTGAGGAGCTGCAGAATCAGCTCCTCGCACATACTGTGTTGGTCCTCCTCCATATCCTTCAGCTTATTTGCGGTCATGTAGCCAAATGCCTCCTGTGCATCTGGTGCCGTGCTAATGGCATTTGTTGCATGCCTGAGGAAGGCAGCCGCAGCATCATCCAGGTTTCTGGTCTTCCTGGCCCTTTTAGTAGGAGGGCACAGGGGAGCAATCTGGGACTCAGTCTGTCTGCTGGGCACGGGCTCCTCCTGACTGAGACTTTCCTGTGTATGAAAATGGGACATATTTTTAGGTTTTTGGTCATCAATCACACACAATTTTGAGCTCATGACTGTTGCAAATTGAATGTTAACAAATAGAAAAGACCATCATTCTGACTCCAGCATTTTTCACTCTTTTCCCAATCATTTTTGGCCACCACTGTCTATTGATATGTAAACCACTTTGTTTAGTTAGAAATTTGGGATCAATAACATCTAGTTAACATCATTCAATTTTTGTCTACAAATATCATCAACAATGTTATACCTGGGTCAAGCTGTCCTCCTCAACATCTTATTCCTGTGTAGAAGGACCAGGGTGGACCTCAGGAGCTGTGGCCTCAGCCGATGTGGAAGGAAGCGATGAGAGTGATGGGTGTGGTTCTGTTTGTTCTGACAAAAAACGCAGGCTGTTGTAGTACCACAGCCTGGGGACATATATGTCATCTGCTGTTGCTCCTGATCTCTGGGATTCCATGACCTTCTTGCGCTCCCTATTATATGTACTATGCAGGCTACCACTTTTGGCAATTTTGGCCTTCAAATAATTGATGTCTGCCATGGGATACAGAGGCTTCACCAATTCCAACAGTTTCTCCATCGCTGCCTTCCTGTTAATTTTATTGGAGTAATCCCTACTTTTGACTTGCCATAGACACGGCAGCTCCCGGTACTGCTGGATAAAATCTGGCAAAAAATCTGGTGCTGTGAATTTATCCACCATTGTGCCTGCAAGACACAACACAAGACAAACCCTAATGTCAGGGTAAACTCATAAATAATCTGGTCCCAATATAGGCCTCAATCTATAAGCAGTATAGGCCACTAACCACTGATGCCCCAATTTACAATTGTACCTTCGTTTTATCTTTCCTTTTGGCGATGTTGATCATTCGTCCTCCACTCCCAGATCGTTCCTACGGCTGTTACAATGACAAGACGTTATGGCTATATATACACTGCGCATGCGTGAAACTCTGCTCTCAGTGCGTTATGACGCTGGGGTGTGACCATCTCTCTTCTGCATGCAACACACACACGGCGGAACATTCGGGAGTGTGACAGCATGGCAGATTCCGAGGATTCCAGGCATTTCCACGGTGGTGTATCTTATAGGAGGCACAAAGCTACCCCCATGAGCAAGGCTGAGATGGTGCATATCCTTGAGAAGCACAACTACGATTGTAAGCTGCGCAACTATGAAAGGCCCAACACCTGAAAATACCTCATTTTGGAGATCAAATTTTCGGTAAAACGATCGAACCAAATCCGAAAGCGATGGTCAGATTTAAAGCACCGCGAGCAAGAGCAGATGGAGTCCATCCATCACATCATCAAAAAAAGTAAGCAATATTTGTAACTATACAATATGTATATGTGTAAATTAGGTGTCTGTATATGTGCTTTCTCCAAGTAGGTTTTTAAAATATTAGATAATGTTTTCTCTAATCTTTGTCTGAATTTGTTTTTTTAACATGAGTATTCAGACTTACCCCTTAAATTTTTCACTCTTTGTTATATTGCAGCCATTTGCTAAAATCATTTAAGTTCATTTTTTTCCTCATTAATGTACTCACAGCACCCCATATTGACAAAAAAACACAGAATTGTTGACATGTTTGCAGATGTATTAAAAAAGAAAAACTAAATATCACATGATCCTCAGTATTCAAACGCGCCCGCGTGAACCGGCACGCGCTGGCACAGCCCAGAGTGCCCAGTACTGGATCTGTTCAGGGAACCTCTCTGACAGGAGGCGTGGGATATGACACCTGGACCCAGCACAGACCTTCCTATTGTCGATGTAACATCCCCTGACACAAGTCAAACAGAGGGCCAAAGAGACCCAGAAGTGGAAGAAAATATTTGTGAGCCTCTTGTTTGCGCAAGTCAGTATTTTTGGAATCTGTCTTCAAATGTGTATACATGTCAAATGTTTTGATGTTCAAAACAAACACCCACTCCACACATTAGCAAAGTACAGTACCTGACCGCGAGATTGTGTTTCCAGCGCGATAGCATCGCGCTGGTTCTCGGCGACAGGGTACTGTGAATGTCGCGCTGGCTCGCTCATCGGGAAAGGAAAACTTTGTTTTCCTTCCGCGATGAGTGACAGGCAGCGCTGACAGCTGTCTAGTATGAATCCTGAGGCGGGAACACCGCGCCAAATTTTCAATGAAAAAACCGGCGTGGGTTCCCCCCTCGGAGGCATACCAGGCCCTTAGGTCTGGCATGGATTGTAAGGGGAACCCCCTATGCCGAAAAATCGGCGTGGGGTCCCCCCCAAATCCATACCAGACCCTTATCCGAGCACGCAGCCCGGCCGGCCAGGAAAGGGGGTGGGGACGAGCGAGCGCCCCCCCCTCCTGAGCCGTACCAGGCCGCATGCCCTCAACATGGGGGGGTGGGTGCCTTGGGGGAGGGGGGCGCCCTGCGGCCCCCCCCCACCCCAAAGCACCTTGTCCCCATGTTGATGAGGACAAGGGCCTCTTCCCGACAACCCTGGCCGTTGGTTGTCGGGGTCTGCGGGCGGGGGGCTTATCGGAATCCGGGAGCCCCCCTTAATAAGGGGGCCCCCAGATCCCGGCCCCCCACCCTGTGTGAATGAGTTTGGGGTACATGGTACCCCTACCCATTCACCTAGGGAAAAGTGTCAATATAAAAAAAACACACTACACAGGTTTTAAGAGTAATTTATTAGTCAGCTCCGGGGTCTTCTTCCGACTTCGGGGGGTTTCCTTCCGACTTCTCCCGGTGTTCGGCCTCTTCTCCCGGGCCCCGCCGCTATCTTCTTCCAGCTCTATTGCCAGCGAGGGGCCCGGTCTGCTGCCGCTGTCTCACTGCCGCTGTCTCGCCGCCGCTGTCTTGTCGCCGCTGTCTCTCCGTTTCTTCTCTTCTTTTCTTCTTCCCCGATGTTGACACGACGCTCTCTCCGGCTCGAATGCTGTGTGCGAGCTGCGGAGCCATTTATATAGGCGGTAACCCCGCCCCCTTACGACGTCATGGTCCCAGCATGCGCAGGGACTCTGGCGTCATAAGGGGGCGTGGCCCCAGAGTCCCTGCGCATGCTGGGACCATGACGTCGTAAGGGGGCAGGGTTACCGCCTATATAAATGGCTCCGCAGCTCGCACACAGCATTCGAGCCGGAGAGAGTGTCGTGTCAACATCGGGGAAGAAGAAAAGAAGAGAAGAAGCGGAGAGACAGCGGCGACAAGACAGCGGCGGCGAGACAGCGGCGACAAGACAGCGGCAGCAGACCGGGCCCCTCGCTGGCAATAGAGCTGGAAGAAGATAGCGGCGGGGCCCGGGAGAAGAGGCCGAACACCGGGAGAAGTCGGAAGGAGACCCCCCGAAGTCGGAAGAAGACCCCGGAGCTGACTAATAAATTACTCTTAAAACCTGTGTAGTGTGTTTTTTTTATATTGACACTTTTCCCTAGGTGAATGGGTAGGGGTACCATGTACCCCAAACTCATTCACACAGGGTGGGGGGCCGGGATCTGGGGGCCCCCTTATTAAGGGGGGCTCCCGGATTCCGATAAGCCCCCCGCCCGCAGACCCTGACAACCAACGGCCAGGGTTGTCGGGAAGAGGCCCTTGTCCTCATCAACATGGGGACAAGGTGCTTTGGGGTGGGGGGGCCGCAGGGCGCCCCCCTCCCCCAAGGCACCCACCCCCCCATGTTGAGGGCATGCGGCCTGGTACGGCTCAGGAGGGGGGGGCGCTCGCTCGTCCCCACCCCCTTTCCTGGCCGGCCGGGCTGCATGCTCGGATAAGGGTCTGGTATGGATTTGGGGGGGGACCCCACGCCGATTTTTCGGCATAGGGGTTCCCCTTACAATCCATGCCAGACCTAAGGGCCTGGTATGCCTCCGAGGGGGGAACCCACGCCGGTTTTTTCATTGAAAATTTGGCGCGGTGTTCCCGCCTCAGGATTCATACTAGACAGCTGTCAGCACTGCCTGTCACTCATCGCGGAAGGAAAACAAAGTTTTCCTTTCCCGATGACTGAGACATCTCGGCGCTGGCTCCTGCGACGGGGCTCGTAGGTGTCAAATCTCGCCGAGAAGTGCGGCGAGATTGACACAATATCGCGGTCACCTACTGTATGTAGTGCCTTAACATTAGCATGGAGAAGGAAGAGGTGGAAGGAGCTGGCAGTATTGCTAGGTACCCGAGTTTTGTAGACCCAGGCACCAGGGCCAAGATTACAGAGTAGTTGCAGTGTGTACATTCCTAGTAGTGTAGGTGTCTGAAGGGCAAGAAGGTTGCAAGCAACAATAGACTGGGTAGGTAAGTATTTCCCTAATTTGACTAGTAACTTGACCATAATTCACTATGTAGGGCCTCAGCCACTTGACCATCGTTCCCTTAATACTTTTTCTCTTTTTACAAGGACACAAACTTCCAAGATGCACAATTGGCCGTATGAGTGCAGATATGATACAGGCTGTGATTGAGCTCAAGTAAATAAAGGAGGCTGCCAGTGCTTTACAGAGAAGAATATGTGATTATGTCGACATGCTTGCCAAATTTTAAGTTCATCTGCCCTGAAGTTTTCTTCCACTTGTTGGCTTTGGTTTTCAGTTTTAGGATTTCCCGTGGTTTTATTACTTTAAAGCCCTGGTTCACATTGATGCTACTTTGAAATCGTACTACTTCACTTGAAGTAGCATGATGCAATTTCAGGTGCAACTTGATAGACATTTGTGTGTCTTCATGCGCAGATGTCTATTGAAGTTGCACCTGAAATTGCAAAAAGTAGTGCAGGAACTACTTTTGCAAATTGTTGTGGCGCCGCTAAATCAGTTTCGCACCGATAGGAACAGTGCCATTGCCTCAAATAGGCTGCGACTTGTCATGCGATTTTAGCTATCAAATCGTATGACAAATCGCTACAATGTGAACCTAAGCTTTATAGTGTCTGAGGTCAAGGTTTAACCACTCCACTTCTCTAGGTGCACCACCAGGTCCTGTTTTCTTTATTTTCCGCAGGCTAAAAACAACTGTGTGAATTACTAACCTCGAAAATGACATCATCACCTGTGCCAAAAACAAAAAAATATAGAAAACATGACCTAGAAATGAATCTGGAGAAGGAGAGTTGTGAAACACTGCCCTAAGTAATGTTTTAATTGTAATCTTTATGTGTTTTTAAGAATTGCAAAGCCAAAAATTGAAGATGAAGACAAATTGGGACACAAAATTCGGAATTCCCTTATGAGCCCATGCCTAAAATGTTTGTCTTTCCCTACATTTAGTTTGCTAAAGCCCCAAAACACACAGTGTGTCAACATGTGCTATCTGCCTTCACGGGATATTAATGTACGCGTTTTGGGGGTGCAACCCCTTCCTCAAAACTAAAGTAGGTGAGAGGAAGGGGTTGCACCCCCGAAACACATCCATTGATCCCCCATGATGGGAGCTAGCACATGTTGACACACTGGGGCTTATTTCTGAAAGGATAACCCACTTTGCAGTGCACTAGTAGTGCACTTGTATTGCAAAGTGGATTTGCACACTGGGGGTTATTTCTGAAAGGCAAATCCACTTTGCACTACTTTTAGAGGGGTGAGATCACCCCATCTGAGGAAGGCAACATCAACACAGTTTTGGGATACTAATGTCTCATATGGCCTTCACTTTAGCAAAGTCGAACTTTGTAAGTTCCTGAGTTGGAGATGTGTATGTTATGTTATTAAACATACCTGTTTAGCCCCAAAAAAGGCAAAATAATGTCAAACATACATGTTATACACCAAGATGTTGGTTTGTTCAAAAACCTTTTAAAACGCACATGTAAATGCGCTTGGAGTAAAATGTTTTATACTAAACAATGTGTGGCTTCTTATTTCTTTTTTTTTTTTTTTTTTTTAATACCACTTCAGTGTTTTTTTTGAGAGACCCTTTTCAATTTGACGTTCAAAGACTCGTCCCTTCTCAAGTTCACATCATTGTGGCCTTTTTTTTCAGCAAAGAATAAACAAAAAAGAACCATAGAAACAAAGGTTCCCTCCTTTAATAATAACCTACACCACCCCCCTATTACCCACCCTTTCTAATTCCCCCCCCCTCCTTACTTCCAGGGTTTTCTCTCTTCTCCCTAATACTTTTCCTACTTAGTGTTTTATACCTTCCAGTTTCTTCTGCCAAAATTTGTCTGAGGTTTTATATCTTTCCCACCCAATCCAGATAGAGTTACATTTTTCTATTTGCTCTTTATCCTTGCAGCAGAGAAGTTCCACTTTATGGTAGTACTCCACTTGTTTAATTCCAATCTCTTAAGTCTGGGCCTTCACTCTTTAACCAGTTTTTTGGGATCGCTCCCTTTGCTGCATTTAGTAATTTTGACGTTATTTTTTTCCGGGTATTGCTTACTTGGGGAGTTGGTGTCATGGAACAAGCAGGTCAGTCTACTGTTCTCGATCGTCTCGCCCGTAATTTCCTTTATACTTGCAATGATTTCTTGCCAATATGTACTAATTTGCGGGCAGTCCCACCATATGTGTATCATTGTGGCTTTTTGTCCACAATTTCTCCAACACAATGGTGTTTCCGCTTGGTTAATTTTGTGGAGTCTCTCCGGGGTCATATACCACCTAACAAGGAATTTGTAATTCATCTCGATGGTGTTTGTATCCCATGCTTGATTGTATCCTCCTGCAATCATTCTCTTAATTTGTTGTTCTTCCAACTTTATATATAACTCAATTTCCCACTTTTCGATGAAGGGGGGCCTATCTTGTCCTTCCAGATCTGTCAGGAACTCATAGACTTTCGAGATGCCTCCCTTCAATGGCGTTGCTGTGATACAGAGCTTTTCCAACCGGTTTAATCTTTCTCCATCTCTAAACGGGTGCGGTGATGTGTTTATTAAGTGATTTAGTTGAAAATATTCCCAATCTCATAGTTTCCCACCGAATTTACTCTCCAATTTTTGTGCAGATTCCAACTTCCCTCTTCTAATAATATCTTTAATTAGTGGATTTTTTATTTTGAGTCTTCGAAAAATATCCTCACCCGGAGTGAAAAAATGTGTTCCAGTGAGGGGTGTCAGCGGTGAGTTGTGTACCCATTTTAGTTTCCGGTGTAGTGCATCCCAAATTCTAAATACGTTTTTTGTCACCTCATGTGCGTTGGGGTCTAGTATTCTAAATTTATTTGATATCCAAATGTTTTTGTGAAGCATGGTTTTACTATTTCTATCCATTTTTTTTTCTTCGTTTTCTTTTGTCCATTCTATCATGCGTGCTAAGATTACTGCTTTGTAGTACCTTGAAATATCTGGTGCTGTTAAATCCCCGTAGTGTCGTTTCCTAGAAATTAATGCAAATTTTAATCTTGGTTTTTTATTTTGCCATATATATTTTGTTAATAATTTTTGTATGGTTTTGAAGAAGCTCTGTGGAACCTTTATTGGTAACATTTGGAATATGTACAGTATCTTTGGTAGTATTGCCATTTTAATCATGTTGACTCTTCCAATCCACGATATTGTTTGCATGTTTATCTTCTTAACTTCTGCCTTGATCTCGTTTAACAGTGGGATGTAGTTTGCAGGGTAGATTTTCTCAAGTGATGCTGTTAGTTTAATTCCTAGGTAGGATAGCTCCCCCTTTACCCACGTAAATGGAAATTCTTTTTGAAGGGCCAGAGTGTCTTTTCTTCTTAGTCTCAGGTTCAATATTTCTGTTTTAATGGGATTTATTTTGAAATTTGAAAGTTCTCCATATTTATCGACTTCTTTCAGGAGATTTAAGAGAGTCTCTCTAGGCTTAGTCACGTACACAAGGATATCGTCGGCATAAACCGCGACTTTATGTTCTTTTCCTCCTATTCTCACCCCCTCTATCCCTCGGTTATTTCTCAAGGTCCCAAGGAAAGGCTCCAATGATAGTACGTATAGAAGGGGTGAGAGCGGGCATCCTTGCCATGTTCCGTTAAGCATTTCAAACACTGGCGACGTCTTGCCGTTTACCTTTACGCAAGCCGTGGGCCCTCTATAGAGATTCATGATCCACTTCATTATTTTAGGCCCCAAACGGAGATGTTGTAGCGTGGCCATCATGAATCCCCAGTCTACCCTGTCAAATGTTTTTTCTGCATCTATTGACAGGAGTAGATCTGGGGAGGTGTTGGTGTTCTTCCTTCGCAGCATCAAGATTGTTTTTATGCTGTTGTCCCTTCCTTCTCTTCCGGGGACAAACCCAGTCTGATCCGGGTTTATCCATAGTGGCATCAATCTTTTTATTCTAGTGGCAAGTATTTTGGCATATAACTTCGTATCCGTGTTCAATAAAGCTATGGGCCTGTAGCTTGAGCAATTAACCTTGTCTTTTCCTTCTTTGGGTATTATGGTGATATGTGCCAGAAGTGATTCTTTTCTGATGTCCTCATCTTCTCCTATTTTGTTTAGATATTCACATAGTCTTGGAATCAATTGGTCTTGAAACTGTTTATAGTATCTAATCGTAAATCCATCTGGCCCAGGACTCTTACCAGTAGGGGTTTCTTTCAATGCCATTTTGATCTCTTCTTGCGTTATCTCTCTTTCTAGGTCTATTAAGGTCTCAGGTTCAATTTTTGAAAGATTTGCTTTTTCTAAGTATTTTAGGATCCGCTTCTTTCTGCTTTCCATTTGTTGGGTTGTTTCTTGTTTTTTTATTGCATATAGAGAACTATAATAATGTGCGAAAGCTTGTGCTATTTCCGTAGTTTTGTTCTTTATCTCGCCTTTTTCATTTTTTATCTTCTCTATATAGTTTAAGGTCTTCTTTTTTCTTAGGAGATTCGCAAGGTACTTTCCTGCTTTATTACCCATCTTAAATCTCTCGCTTACTACCCTATTGATTTCTTTTCTATCTTCTTTTTCCAGCAATTCCTTTAGTTGTTCTCTTTTTAGAATCAGGGCCCGGTATATTTCTTTTTTAGTTTCCTTTTTATGTCTTTGTTCCAGATTATGGATTTAATTTTGAAGTTTCAGCATGTTCTTTCCCTTTTCCTTCTTCCTACTTGCTCCTATGGATATTAATTTTCCCCTTATGACTGATGTATGTGCCTCCCAAAGGGTTGCTCTTGACAGGTCTGGGGCATTGTTTTCTCAGAAGTATCCTTCGATCTCATCTTTTATGATTTTTTCAATGTCTCCATCCTCCAGAAGCTCTTCGTTAAGTCACCAAGTGTTTCTCCCCATAGGCTCTCCCTGTAGATTCAACTGCAAAATGACCGGGGAATGATCTGATAGTGCTGTTGTTTCAATTTCTATCTCCAGTACTTCCTCTAGTTGTCTATGTTCCAGCAAGATGTAATCCAATCTAGTATATATTTTATGGACTGTTGAAAAATAAGTGTAGTCTTTTATACCTGGGTGCCATATTCTCCATACGTCTACTAGTTGTAAATCGTACAGTTTTTTTTTAAATTTTCCTTAGTTGGTTTCTGTCTCTGACTGGTACTGTAGATGTGGAGTCTAGGTTGTGGTCCATAGTGAAGTTAAAGTCGCCCGCTACTATTATTTTGCCCTGTTTAAATTCAAATAACTCTGTCAATTTCTTAGCTAAAAAATTTTTAGGATTTTTGTTAGGACAATAAATATTTGCAAATGTGTACCTTATACCCTGTATAGTCCCTACAAGGAAGAGAAAACGTCCTTCTGGATCGGCTTTTATTTTTTCAACAATAAATCCAATCTTTTTATCAAAGCCTATTGCGACCCCTTTTGATTTTCTGATTGGTGAATCTCCGTAATACCATTTGGGGATGTTTTTTGAATATATTCTCACGTTTGAATCTTGCGTTATGTGTGTCTCCTGGAAAAAAAGATTATATCGACTTTTAGTCTTTCCAGTTCCCTCAAGATTACACGTCTTTTTTTGAGGTGAGTTCAAACCTCGGGTATTATACTTCAGAATTTTAACTTTGTTTGATCCTGCCATCTGCGTTTTTGATTGCCTGCATTCGCCCCCCACAGAAGAACCCGCCCGACCCCCAAAAGGGACACGGGGGGGCCCCCATCTGAGAGCCAGCAGCCGGACAGGCGCCTCCATCCAAATGGTCGGTAAAACAACAATATTTTCCCTAGTAAGGCAATCCTATACCCTCCCCTATCCTCCCTCCCGTTTAGTTTTCTGATTCCCTTCTTTCCTCTCGTCCCCCTTCCCTCCCTCCCCCACCTCCCCCTCCTCCCTTTTTGGTGTTGATGATTTGACCTCATGGTCCTGAGAGCAGAATAGAATTATATTTTTATTTTGTGGGGTACACCTTGTCCCCTCTGTTCTCTACTACCGAGGTGGAAATCTATGTGGCGCACTGGGCCCCCTTTTCCTTTATTCAAGAAAGAAAAGACCCCCTGTGCACACTGTAGGTCCAAGACCTCGTCTCTCTCCTCCTGCCTCCACCATTTTCCCACTCCCCCCACCCCCCTGGTTCACCCCCCCTCCCCACCCTCTGTCAGTATGGATAAGAAGTCCTATCAGAATAGTTCTAAAACTTTGTTTTGTTTTGTGTTCTTAAACTCCATTTAATTTCAGTCTATGGTACTGTTTATTGCAGAAAAGTTCAACTCCATTGCCATTGTGTTACATCTTGTGACGTTGCTTGTTCCTGTCTAGTACCCATATTCCTGAAATCTTCTGGTATCGGGATTTCTTAATTACTGCAAAAGTCCGGAATCTCTTCTATAAATCTTAATCTAGCGCTTCTTCCATTTTTTCTTGCGATCAGACATGCAGGGAAACCCCATTTATATTGTATTTCCTGTTCTTGGAGGGTTTTCAATAGAGGCCTTAACTTTCTTCTTCTTTTTAATGTTTCTTGTGATAGATCTTGGAAGAATTGTAGGGTATTTCCTGCGTAATTGATTGGTGGTTTTCTCCTCAAGCTTATCCAGATTTGGTTTCTCTCTTCCCATTCTTTGAGGCGAACGATTATATCTCTCGGTTTCTCTGTTGGTATCCCTTGGGGTCTTCTTATTCTGTGAACTCTTTCTATTTTTATTATATTGGTGTCTTCTTTCCCCAGAATGGGGTTTAGAAACGTGTTCATTATTTCTGTTAGATTTTCTTCTTGTGTGGACTCAGGAAGACCTCTTATTCTCAAGTTTTTCCTTCGTTCTCTGTTTTCCTGGTCTTCTATTTTGTACATTTGTTCCTGTTCTTTTCTTAGTAAGTTTATTTCTCCTCTCAGTTCTTTTATCGTTTTTGAGTGAGAGTCTGCTTTCGCCTCCACTTCTTCCATTCTTGACAGAATATGACCCAGATCTTTATGTATTCTTGTTATCTGTACCTTCAGAGAGCTTTCCATAGCCGCAAACATTTTTTCCATGTCGGATTTTGTTGGTAGTTGTGTTATATGTTGATCTTCTTCCTCCCCCCTTCTCTTCTACCTCCAATTTCTAGATCCTGTTCCATTCTGGATTCTGAGAGTAAGCTATTTTCAGTTGTTGTCTTGTTTTGGCCCTTTTTTCCTTTTTTGTCCTTCTTTTCGTTATTATCTGTCTGTCGGCCTTTTGTATTTTGTTGCTTCTCTTCCTCTCCGTTTCTTTGAGCTAGGTATCTGTTCATAGGGCCGGGGCTAGAAATGGGGCACAAGCTGGTCCATGGTGATTTTGTTATTGCTCCAGCGCTTTTTGACGTTTTACCCTTCATTAGTAGAAATCAGAAGGGGGGGATTTAAATGGGAAGGAAGAAAAAAAAAAGAAAACCATCTCCGAACAGATTTTTCCCTTCCCTTTTTTCTCCTTTCTCTTTTTTCCAGTCAATTATTCATCAATCACATATCCTATGTCAGTCAAGTATTTTCCCAGTCCTGGGTCTATCAGTTTGACATTCCTAGTTTTTCAACTTGTCTCTGGATCGGTATCTTTATTTTTTACGTATATAACCGTAATCCAATACTTATAATAATCTATCAAAATATATTCCGTGCACCATTGACGGTCATGTTAGTCTATATTTATTGTGTGTGTCCTCATCTATATTCCATCCCATCCCTGTACTTTCTTCTTGTAACATATGATACTTTAATTTGTTATTCCAACTTTTTCCTCTTTTCCTTCTTTCCTTACTCTCCTCACCTCCTCCTTTTATCTCTCCATTTCTGTCCTCTCTTTACCTTTTTCTTCCTTTTATTTCATATACTTTTAGATTCAGTTGTTATTTAAATGTTTTCAACTTCACTCCTCTGTTCTTTTTTCTATGCGCTTATTGCACTTATTATGTATTTATTTATTATGTAATAGGAAGGAAAGACAAAAAATGGTGTACTTATCTGTAGGCAGGGGAGGAAGGGGACTTCTCCCGCAGCGTTTGCTAGTCTCGATCTTGTAGCCTCTGTCCGCCCATACGTTCGGCTTCTTGCTGAATCCCCTTCAGGAATCCTCTTCGGCCGCCCTTGTCTCCCTTCGGCGCAATCTCCGCTTCTGCCCGCACTCTGTCAGCTCTCCGACGGCTCCCCCAACAGCCGAACGGCGAGCAGACCCAACACGAGCAGCAGCTCCCCGGTGTCACCGCCGAAAGCCCAGTGAGGGACTATCCCGTAACCGAGCTCCAGAGCTAGCCCGGGGAGCACCGAGCGTTCCCGTATGGAAAGACGCCGACTGCAGCCAACTACCAGATCTTCTCTTTGTTCCGTGGATGTGCAAGGGCGAGCAGAGGGGCCAGCTCCACAGCGGGAAGGTATGGAGGTAGTAGGCAACGGGGACCTGGGGGGTCGGCTAACAGCGTTCCTTCATCTCGGGGCAGGAGGAGAGATCATGGAGACCTCACAGCGCGCAACCTTCCGGCGCCATTTGCAGACTCCTCCCTCCACCCCATGTGGCTTCTTATTTCAATGCTCAATACCAGTGTATTTGTTAAGTTGGTGTAGTTACAGTGACAATGTGCTCTAAAATGTGGCAAACTCAGGCAATTTTAGGGCCTCAAAGAAATTAATAAAAGGAGTTGAAAAGGCTAAATCTTTTTATCATTAATCCATTCCATACATTAACAACAATAACATTGTGTGTGTGTAGCAGACCCACAGCACAACATAATAGTTAGCTGAAGAAGAGATTGTCACCTCATGGAGCAAATAAGTTACGATTGCACTATTGTAGAAACTGGCCAAAATTAAGGCCTTTTGAGAACCTAGGAGACAGATAAGAAACACAAACAGTCATTCAAATGAAATAGGAGTTTGGTATCAAATCAAAAATTTATTCAGGATCAGAAACATTTTGCTGCAAAGCCACTGCCCCTCTACCCACAAAGTACTCCATATACCGTTGCCGGACATCTCCGGCAGTTTGGGAGGGCAACCTAGCATGGCCACTTTCCAGAGCCGTCATCACAACAGGATCAGCTGGGCCAGACACAGAAAAGTCAACCTCACTTGGAAGTGAGGCAAGGTAGCTGCTTGTGTAGCTGCGTAAGTAATTGTGCAGGATGCAGCAGCACAATACTACATGGTTTAGCTTATTTTTGGCCAGGTTAATTGCTGTTAGAAAAAGCCTGAACCGACTTGACAGTATTCCAAATGCGTTCTCTAAAACCCTTCGGGCACGAGACAGCCTATAGTTGGATATCCTCTGCTTTGGGGTGAGGTTCCTCATGGTAAAGGGCCTCATAAGATGTTCCCCATAGCAAAGGCCTCATCTGCAACAAATACAAAATTGAGGCCCTTGACATTGTCCTCAGGAGGTGGCAAACTTAAGGTGCCATTCTGTAGCCGACGGTAGAATTTGGTTTGTGCAATCAGTCCTCCGTCCGAGTTGCAGCCGTTCTCCCAACATCAAGGTACTGGAACTCATAATTTGCAGACACCACCGCTAGCATCACTATACTGCAAAAGCCCTTATAATTAAAATAATAAGAGCCTGAGTTGGGTGGTGGGACAATACACACATGCTTCCCATCAATCGCCCCACCACAGTTGGGAAAATCCCACTGATGGTGGAATTGGGAAGCAACAGCCTGCCATTCATGTGGGTTGGAAGGAAACTGTGGAGTCAAACAAGAAAAACAAAACTACTTTTGCACATAACATTGCGAGCAGATTTGACACAAACATTCTTGACCAACAAAAGTATAACATTTTTTAAAATGAGTATTTAAAGACAAAAAGTATAAGGTCAATTTATCAGATTCCTCACCCCTCTGGTGGCCCATTCTAAAAATGTTATGGTGGGGGGGCAAATGGGTAGATGTTTTGGGCAGGTACCCCTCTCGACTTCCATGAGAGCTGAATGCCTAAATAATGTTTGATACTTTGGCCAGCCCCTCCTTACTTACACTATTGGCAGCCCAGTGGACAGGTAAGAAGTGTCATAATCCAAAAATATGGATACACACTGTCCAAATTGAAGCACATTTTTACCTTTAGAAATTACCTATCAAGATAATAGGAGACAAAAACTTTCAACAGTACCATTTGAAGGTATTCAGGCAGGCCCTTGCACTACATGCTTTGGTGAATTAATCAAGAAATATGACCACAAAAGAGGTATAGTGTGTATGGGTTTTTCAAAGTCAGCAGATAGAGTATTGGTATCGGTTGACTTAGCATTTGGGGGGGTGGTTCCAAATGATTTTGGACCCCCGTTGCCAAGTACCACAAGGTGGCGATGAGCCTTTGCTCAGGAGTAATGGCTTGCCGCATGCATGTGTCCTGCTTACTAATATAGGGGTTAAGCAAAGCCAATAGACGGTGAAAGCAGGGGTCCGTCATCCAGGGATAATTCCTGAAATCATCAGGATTATTCTCCTGGAGCTCCCGCAACAAAGGCATATGACAGAATTGGTCACGATTAAGCAACCAATTCTTGGTCCAAGAACTCCTCCTCCCCCTGTTCCTGGACTGCACTTGGGTCAAAGCAATAACTCCAAGCCCAATAATAGCACGATCTCTCCAACGAGAACGCCACATGGCTAGTAGACAAACGGACGTTCAGAAACAAACTGACAAGAACGCACTGAAAATCAGAAAGGACCTTACAAGCACGACCCGAAAATCAGAAATGACCTGACAAGCACGCACTGAAAAACAGAAACGAACTGACAAGCACGAGGCTGAAAAGCGTGAATCATCGACACTCACCAAACTTCTACTAACACGGGATTAGCAGAAGGAGCCCAACGGGTGGCACATGACTAGTGAACTTCCTTTTTATCGTCTCGTAGTACGTCTAGTACGTTACTACGTTCGTAATTGTTGGCCAACATTTGTGTGGCTGTGTGTATGCAAGACAAGTTTGGGCCAACGCCCTTCGGACAAAATTCCACGGTTTTGTTGGCCAACAATCCGATTGTGTGTATGAGGCTATAAAATCAACTCACATCAGATCCCCTCTCCCTGAGGTCTCTGAAAACTCCCGCCACCCCCTACCCCATACACAAAGCTTTTAAAAAACTGAAATGGAAAGGGAAGTATTGTGCTAGGAGGAAATATAAAGCTGTAAAAAATTTAAAACAATCCAGCTGGAACTCAGGTGGTCACTAAGGATAATAGGAGAGAAAACCTCTGAAATATGTTCTTTAGCTTTATGTATACAAAGGGAGATAGAGGTGCTATGGAGATGTATCATCACTACAACCACAAAGGCTCAATGTTGAGATGTTCCAAATACAATTATACAAATATTAATAAATCACCTACACCAGATCAGTTATCTGTAAGCCATTGTTTTAACTTTATTAACTGGTTTGGTACCAAATGATTGTTAAATAGAACAGTTGTGTTACCTGTATTTACAAAAAAGGATCGCATTTGTCACTACTAGGGATGGGCCAAACACCCCCCTGTTCAGTTCGCAGCAGAACATGCGAACAGGCAAAGAATTTGTTCAAACACGCGAACACCATTAAAGTCTATGGGACACAAACATGAATAAACAAAAGTGCTAATTTTAAAGGCTTATATGCAAGGTATTATCATAAAAGTGTTTGGGAACCTGAGTCTTGCCCCAGGGGACATGTATCAATGCAAAAAAAAGTTTTAAAAAGGACCGTTTTTTCGGGAGCAGTGATTTTAATAATGCTTAAAGTGAAACAATAAAAGTAAAATATTCCTTTAAATTTTGTACCTGGGGGTGTCTATAGTATGCCTGTAAAGTGTCGCATGTTTCCCGTGTTTAAAACTACTCTCGGCTATAATGAATTGTCGGGTCTCTGCAATACACATAAAAGTAATTGAAAAAAAAGGCATGGGGATCCCCCCAGTCCATTACCAGGCCCTTTGGGTCTGGTATGAATATTAAGAGGAACCCCGAACCAAAATAAAAAAAAAAAATGTGTGGCGGTCCCCCCAAATTCCATACCAGGCCCTTCAGGTCTGGTTTGGATATTAAGGGGAACCCCACACCAAAATTTTTTTAAAAAATGGCGTGGTGGTCCCCCTCAAAATCCATACCAGACCCTTCAGTTCTGGTGTGGATTTTAAGGGAAACCCTGAACCAAAATTTAAAAAAAATGACATGGGGTCCCCCTAAAAATCCACACCAGACCCTTATCCAAGCATGCAACCTGTCAGGCCACAGGAAAAGAGGGGGTACGAGAGAGCGCCCCCCCTCCTGAACCGTACCAGGCCACATGCCATCAACATGGGGAGGATGTCCCCATGTTGATGGGGACAAGGGCCTCATCCCCACAACCCTTGGCCGGTGGTTGTGAGGGTCTCCGGGCGGGGGGCTTATCGGAATCTGGAAGCCCCCTTTAACAAGGGGACCCCCAGATCCCGGCCCCCCCTATTTGAAATGGTAACTGGGACATTGTACCCATACCATTTCACAAAAAAAGTGTCAAAATGGTAAAAAAAAAAAAAACACACACTGTGGTTGAAGTCCTTTAATAAAAAATAAAAAAATAAAACTGTCCCACGAAGTCTTCTTCTCTTGCTCCGCCGATGGAGCGAAAAAAAAAAAAGCCACAGTGACCTGTCAACATGGGAGGCACCCGCCGTATGACGCGTCCTCGCAGGTGACAGTTCTTTTATACCCGAGGGCGGGGCCATACCGTGACATCGCCGGGTGACCCCGCCTCCTCTGATGCACGGGGACATCCCTATGGCTTTCCCGTAGCATCAGAGGGGGTAGACCGGATGGCCCCACCTCCCTCTGACGCTACGGGGGAAGCCATAGGGATGTCCCTGTGTGTCAGAGAGGGGCGGGGTCACGGGGAAGTCCCTGTGCGTCAGAGGGGGGCAGGGTCACCCGGCGATGGCACCATGTGGCCCCACCCTCAGTTATAATTGAGCTGTCACCTGCGAGGACGCGTCTTACGTATGAAGAAGACTTCATGGGACAGTTTTATTTTTTATTTTTTAATAAAGGACTTCTTCCACGGTGTGTGTTTTTTTTACCATTTTGACACTTTTATGTGAAATGGGGGGCTTCCAGATTCCGATAAGCCCCCCGCCCGCAGACCCCCACAACCACCGGGCAAGGGTTGTGGGGATGAGGCCCTTGTCCCCATCAACATGGGGACATCCTCCCCATGTTGAGGGCATGTGGCCTGGTACAGTTAAGGAGGGGTGGGGCTGCTCTCTCGTCCCCCCCTCTTTTATTGCAGCCTGCCAGGTTGCGTGCTCATATAAGGGTCTGGTATGGCATTTGGGGGACCCCCACGCATTTTTTTTTTTTTAATTTTGGTTCGGGGTTCCCCTTAATATTCATACCAGACCCAAAGGGCCTGTTAATGGACTGGGGGGATCCCCATGCCATTTTTTTCAATGACTTTTATGTGTATTGCAGAGACCCGACAATTCATTAATAGCCGCGACTAGTTTTAAATGACTTTTTTCCTGTCATTTTGCTCTTAGACTGTTCTAAACACGGGAAACATGTGTGAAACAATTTCACTTTTATTGTTTCACTTTAAGCATTATTAAAATCACTACTCCCAAAAAAAAACGGCCGTTTTTAAAACTTTTTTTTGCATTGATACATGTCCCCTGGGGCAGGACCCAGTCCCCAAACACTTTTTATGACAATACCATGCATATAAGCCTTTAAAATTGACACTTTTGATTTCTCCCATAGACTTTTAAAGGGTGTTCCGCGGCTTTTGAATTTGCCGCGAACACCCCAAATTGTTTGCTATTCGGCGAACAGGCGAACCCCTGAACACCCGATGTTCGAGTCAAACTTATGTTCGACATGAACATTGGGCTCATCCCTACTGTCTATGTGTGTGTGTCTGTGTGTGTCTAACTATGTGTGTGAGCCTGTCTGTCTGTCATGCGCCACTTTACAGGCATACTATAGACATCCCCCAGGTACGAAATTTAAAGGAATATTTCTAGGGCTGCGGAAATTAACAATTAATTCCTAGATTAATCGTTAATTTTTTTGATCGATCCAAATTCTTTTGTTCGGTACTCACCTCTCCGCCGGCTTCCGGGTCTTCAGGGAGTTCCGTCGGAGATCCAGTGACGTCACGGACATCGACGTCACCGGACTCCTCCCCCCTTCACCAGTCATTGACGGTGCCCACTCTGGACAATGATAAAATATGGAATACAGCAGGCGCCTGACCGATCCAATCATGGCCTGAAAGGCTTCGACCGAGTGGGGGTGTCCGCAAATTGCACAGGTGTGGCTGCAAGATGGTTTTGTGATTGGCCGGGTACGCTCCATGCTGATGATTAGGGATGAGCAGAACACCCCCTGTTCGGTTCGCACCAGAAAATGCGAACAGGCAAAAAATTTGTTCGAACACGCAAACATCGGTTAAGTCTATGGGATACGAACATGAATAATCAAAAGTGCTACTTTTAAAGGATTATATGCAAGTTATTGTCATAAGTAGTGTTTGGGGACCTGGGTCCTGCCCCAGGGGACATGGATCAATGCAAAAAAAGTTTTAAAAACGGGCGTTTTTTTGGGAGCAGTGATTTTAATAATGCTTAAAGTGAAACAATAAAAGTGTAATATTCCTTTAAATTTCATACCTGGGGGGTGTCTATAGTATGCCTGTAAAGGGGCGCATGTTTCCCGTGTTTAGAACAGTCTGACAGCAAAATGACATTTCAAAGGAAAAAAAGTCATTTAAAACTACTCGCGGCTATTAATGAATTGCCGGTCCGACAATACACATAAAAGTTCATTGATAAAAACGGCATGGGAATTCCCCACAGGGGCACCCCGAACCAAGATTTTTAAAAAAATGGCGTGGGGGTCCCCCTAAAAATCTATACCAGACCCTTTTTTTTGCATTAATACATGTCCCCTGGGGCAGGACCCAGGTCCTTTTTATGACAATACCATGTATATTAACCTTTAAAATTAGCACTTTTGATTTCTACCATAGACTTTTAAAGGGTGTTCTGCGGCTTTTGAATTTGCCGCGAACACCCCAAATTGGTCGCTATTCGGCGAACAGGCAAACAGCCAATGTTCGAGTTGAACTCATGTTCGACCAGAACATAAAGCCCATCCCTAGTCACTACAGATCTGCAAATTTAAAATGCATATATAGTGACAATGTTATAGTGTCTCAACATTTTGAGATGGGAATGAGGGACATCTACTAACAAAGGTATGTAGGCATAGGACACACCCCCTGTCACACTCCCTTAAAAGAAAAATAACCAAATGGAAGGTTAAATTAAATCCACAAGGGTTTTTTCTACCACTATTATTCCTTTATATTGGCTTTTAAAATGTACAAATGCAGCAATTTAGAAATTAGATGAAAGGTTTAGCACTGGGAAACACATTTTGAAAGATAAAAAGTGCATTTTATATACAACTATATGGATCAGACCAAAATGAGGGACAAATGAGGAGGAAAGAGGGACATTGTTCCAAATCAGGGACAATGTTATCTTTTAGATTTCATAAAATCTGTCAGGTTTAAAATGCAGCTGTCACTTAAAAAGAAATGGAGGGAAAATCTTCCAATGGGTCCATTTGCTCTAGTTACAACTATAACCAGTTGCTGACCACTCTATAGCCGCTCTGTACAGAATAAAGTATATATATATATATATATATATATATATAATGTAATACTGCATTTCCGGGTGCGGGGCGCGCCGCTTCTGCTGTGGTTAGTCACGGTAGAAGCCGATCAGCAGGTGCCAGCCAATGGATGACCGCAAGCACTCGCTGATCAGTAAGGGCTCATGCACACAGGACATTCTAAAAATGGCAGCGCTACAGCAGCACAAAAAATGCTTGTTTTTTTAGCATTTAGCACCGTTTTTACATTAGCGTTATTGCACATTTTCCTGCGTTTTTGGCATTTCCTGCATTTTTCGACATTAGCGTTTTCTGGGAGTTTTTACATTAAAAACACTCCCTATAATGTGATAACGCCTAAAAATGTCAAATGCGACTAAATGCAACTTGACGCGCTTAGACACATTTTTTGGCGTTTTTTTCTACTGCTGCTGTTTTTTTCTACTGCCCCTAAACGTTTATGCCTCCAAATGCCTCTGACAGTTTATGTGTGCATGGACACATAGGCTAACATGGAGGGGATTTTAGAGGCAGTTCAAAAAAACATCAAACGTCCCTTACAGCAGCTGTAAAAAATGTCTTGTGTGCATGAGCCCTAAGGAGACACACTGGACGGAGCTCTGCCCATGTAAACAATGCAGAGTTCCGTCCTGTCAGCGGGGATGTGCTGGATTTTGTTTTACGGCAAAGCACATCCCTTAGTAAAAGCAGCACACAGTTCACATAAACACTGGCTAGGCACTCAGTTAACCCTTTAATTGCCCTACATGTTTAACCCCTTCCCAGCCAGTATCTTTAGTACAGTGACAGTGCATACTTTTTAGCACTGATCACTGTATTAGTGTCATTGGTCCCCAGAAAAGTCTCAAAAGTGTCAGTTAGTGCCAGATTGTCCAACGCATTATCGCAGTCCCTGCTTTAAGTCGCCGATCGCCATCATTACTAGTATAAGGAAAAAAAAATTCCAGTAAACATCCCATAGTTTGTAGACACTATAAATTTTGCGCAAACCAATCAATATACGCTTATTGGGAATTTTTTTTACCAAAAATATGTAGCAGAATACATTTTGGCCTAAATTTATGAAGAAATATGTTTTTCTTTTTCAATTTGTTTGGATATGTTTTATAGCAGAAAATAAAAAAAATTTTTTTTCAAAAATGTTGCTTTTTTTTGTTTATAGCACAAAAAATAAAAGACCTAGTGATGATCCAATATCACCAAAAGAAATCTCTATTTGTGGGAAAAAAATGACATAAAATTCATTTATGTACAGCGTTGCATGACAGCGCAATTGTCAGTTAAAGTAACGCAGTGCTGTATCACAAAAAATGGCCTGGTCATAAAGGGGGTAAATCTGCTGAAGAGCAAGTGAATAACATTGGATTTTGTCTTATCTTGTACAAAGTTTTCCTCTCTTCTCGTTGTTTCTCTTGGGAAATAATCAAGAGAAATCTGTGTTTAAAACAAAAAATAAAATTAACAGGGGTTTTAATCTTTTCCTGTTCTAGTCACAAGATACAAAAGAAAAGAACTTTGGGGTTGATTTACTAAAACTGAAGAGTGCAAAATCTGGTGCAGCTCTAAATAGAAACCAATCAGCTTCCAGGTTTTTTTTCAAAGCTCCATTGAACAAGATGAAGTTAGAAGCTGATTGGTTTCTATGTAGAGCTGCACCAGACTTTGTTCTCTGCAGTTTTAGTAAATCAACCCCATTGGTTATATATAGGGTTTCATGATACTGATACCGAGTATTGTCATAAGTACTCATGAAAATGCTCCGATACCCGAAACCAATACCAATATGAGGTGCAATTTAAGCCAATACAAAATGAATGGACTCAAATCTCACTGCAAAGAATCACATGCCATTTCCTGCACTGCTCCTGTGTGAACCCAAGGCTTGTCATAGTGATATCAGCCTGAGTTCATACAGAAGTGGTGCGGAAAACTGCATGCGATTCAGACAGGAACTTCACCGCATTCCTGTTCAAATTGCAGGTGATTCTTTGCAGTGCGATTTGAGCTCATTCATTTTGCAGGGGTTCAAATCGTACCACAAAGGTTATCAGTACTTGTTATCGGCGAGTACTTGATCGAAAGTATCGGTACTCATACCCACAGGAAAAAAACAGTATTGGTGCATCCCTAGTTATATATTCACTTGTAAATGACAAGTCTCCAAAATGTCTCAAAACATGGGACTTCTGTTAGTGATAAGCTGTCATAGTTTATGATTCATGAAAAGAGATCTATTGATTGTTGATTCATTCACCAAAAATCATTTATAGTGCTCAGTTTTTGGGAGTAAGTAGCCGCGGCTCGGATGTTATGTGAGCAGGTGGGCGTTGCTCCCAAGCTCTTAATGTACCGTGACCATCCTGTTTAATGCCGGCACCTCCTGGAACCAGGCTTCAGACTCCGCCATCCCGAAAACCCGTTATCCCGCTGGACTCCCAGGTCCCTCAATCGGCTCATCAGTTAAAGGGCTGACTGCGGCTGATTCTGGCTTTCACCATCATGTCAGCCTGCTAACTCGCCACCCCGTCATCTCGCCATCTCGCTGATCTCCCGCTGGTCTCTCAAGCCTCTCCATTGGCTGAAGGGCTAATTCATCATCCTGTTAACTTGCCGGCCCGTTAACCTGCTCCAGCCGCCAACTAGCCGTCACCCCTCTCCAGTCGCCTACCAGTCATCACCCCGCTCCAGCCACCTACCAGCCGCCACCCCACTCCAACCGCCAACCAGCTGCCTACCAGCCGCAACCCCACTCCAGCCGCAAACCCGCTCCAGCCGCCTACCAGCCGCTAACCCACTCCAGCCGCTTACTAGCCGCCAACCCACCCCATTTTACCAGCCCCAACCTGCTTCAGCCACTAACCAGCTGCTAATCCGCTCCAGTTGCCTACCAGCCGTCAACCTGCTCCAGGACACTGCCAACCTGCCATCCTGCTGGCTCATTACCTCCATCCTGTTCCTGGACATCCTGCTTCAGGTTACTGTTACCATCCTAACTTGCTGGTTAATCTTCCTTTTTTCTATTCTGCCATCTGCCATCTCATCAGCTTTCCGACCCACCGACTTCTGGTCCCTCTGACCTGCTGTTCCATGGACCTGCTGACTGGGAGGCTGACCGGAGATTACAAGGGTCACAAAGGCAAGCATATGAGTATACAAGTTACCAAAACTAACTTATAATCACAGTTTTTGGCTTGGATAGCAACTAGATGCTGTACCTGAGAGGAGAAGTGAGGAGTGGAGGAGAGAGGAGCCTTGCCATCCTCAGTGAAATAGCTTGCGGTGGGAGATAGGGGGGCTTTTTTGTGACTGGAGGAACATTCCAGTGTGGAGACACAAGGCATAAGTGTGCTGATACATGTGGGGATATCACTATTACTATACTAGATTACTATTAGAGGCTCCCAGTGGAGGAAGCACAACAGCTGTTCAGAAAAGCTATTAAAGTCCTTTTTGTGTTTGACAGCTGATAAATTTCAACATTTTAATACTTTAGTGTATTTCTACACAGTGAATGTCTCTTGTCTCTCTGGAAAGGGATTTGTGGTATACAAAAGATCTTATATTTGCTGTTGGTTATCGTTGAAGGCTTACGCTTACATTAACAATGAGAAGGAAAAAAAAAAAAAAACAAACAATATAATTATATAATACACAGCTATATATGGGCTATGACTCGTCAAAGCAGGAGGGAGCAGGAAATGGAGGAATTGTAGAAGGCACTGCAAGACATTAAAGACCCCGGTGTGGAAGGTGCTGCCAATATGCCCCATGTGAAAGCCCAGACTGTTCCTAAAAAAGGGTCTAGAGAAAATGTAACCAAACAGGGGCTTGAAGCTTATAGACTTTCTAGATCTAGCTCTAGAGAGAGCATTGATACACAGGACATGCAGGATATGCAGGACATCTCTCAATTTGACTCCAATCAACCTCAGATTGATCCCAATTTGGTTGATCCTGGTTCAACATAGGTGTCCCGGATCCCACTGGTTTCATGGGGTTTGGAGGGGAGATCAATATCCAGTATGTCTTTAAAGTCAACAATGGATTCTAAAAACTGATCCACACACTATTTAGCACTATACAGTGGGCAGTAGCCTTAAACTGGCGTAAACCCAATGTCCCATGGTCCCAGGTTCTTACTCGCATGGAATCGATAAAATTGATGGAACATATTCACCACATGCTGGGGGATACTGTGGAAATATTTGAAAGAAAATGGAACCCCTGGCCAGCTTCCTAGCTGGCTCGAGACGAAGGTTAATCTCATGGGTTCCTGTACACATTTTTGACTCAAACTGAAGATCCAGTTCATGGACAGTCTACCTTATAATTTAGAAACCCCCGCTTCATGACCTTATAGAAAAGCTTGTAGAAGCCCTATACATGATAGTAATAAGTCTAATTAGAAGTGATGCCAGTCGCACCAGAAGCAGTATGTAATTTCATTTCAAATATTGGTTCAGTTTTTTCTTTTTGTGCCTTTTTTGTTTATGTTGTTTTATGTTTTTTTTTTTCTCTTTCATTGTTCTTTGATACACAATATATTTACAGCATCCCAAGAACTTGAAAACTACAGGTGCTCCCTATGTAATGTTCGAATTTCAGCATTCTATTCTGCAGATTATTACTGTTTACAGTGTTCGTGATTATGTAGGCTGCTACCAATGTGGATATATGTTGCTGTAATATCTTTTAATGTAACTGATTGAATTCTTTTCAATAAAGCTTTTGTAAACAAAACAAAAAAAAGTCAACAATGGATTCTAAAATAAGTATGGAGTCAGTGGGCAATATGTTAAATAACCAGGAGGCAAGTGGTGGTCAGTTATCAAAAAAATAGCAGAATAGCCCCCCTCTTCTGTATTAACATTGGAACCCACCCTAAGCGATGGCTTCATTACTATACAGGCCTGTAACAATTCTTTACTATCATTAACAAATCAGATGTTGGAATTAAAAGGGGATATTGCAGTTATGAGACATGAGAATCAAAAATTATGTGAACGTACTACTACAATATCCCCTTTTAATTCCAACATCTGATTTGTTAAGATGTTAGAGAGTGGGTGTGCTGGAGGATGCTTTGCCTCTAAGAAAAAATGATTTGCAGATGATCAAAATACAGATAAAACATTAAAAGAAACAATAAATATGACAGGGCCTAATGTCACATCTAAAACAAGGGCTTAGGAGCAGTAAATATTTTCAAGCAGATTTAATGTAAACAGCCAAATTAATGGCAACAGCTGCTGCCTAAAATAGTGTTTCTGAAACCAGAACAAACACTGCTAAATAATAATAAGAAAAAAGTCTAAAAAGGTTTTTGGCAGCACTTATAAAATAATTGGTCATGAATAATGAACAATCTAAATATATATAATCAAGTCCGTGCACTCTTAAAACACTAACACAGATAATCCAGAAAAGGGGTGAGTCCTTTAGAAATCAAATGCTATAGAGCGGAATCCTCAAAGATAGTTGTATTCACTCCAATGAACTCCACATCACACGTGCTCAGATAAAGAGGGGGGGTGTGCAAGAGAACCCCCTCTTAAAAGACTCTTACCGGATCAGACCTTGATCTTTAGCGTGTTAGTCATGAGTCACGAGAATCCATGCCGGTATCCTCCCTCGATTGCCAAGATCGGAACAGCTCACAGATGATTCAGTGTTTCAAATAAAGAGAAAGGAACAGACATAGCGTAATCCCGTTTTTAATAGTTTTAATATTAAAAAAGAAGAAGAGAATACCCCCCTTCAAGGTGTACACTTACAAGAATATATATATATATATATATATATATATATATATATATATATATATATATATGTCCAGGGGACATGTATCAATGCAAAAAAAAAACGTTTAAAAACGGCCGGTTTTTCGGGAGCAGTGATTTTAATGATGCTTAAAGTAAAAAAAAAAAAGTGAAATATTCCTTTAAATATCGTACCGGGGGGAGTCTATAGTATGCCTGTAAAGTGGCGCGTGTTTCCCGTGCTTAGAACAGTCAATGCACAAAATGACATTTTTAAAGGAAAAAAAGTCATTTAAAACTGCTTGCAGCTTTAATGTAATGTCGGGTTACGGCTATATGGATGAAAATCAGTGAGACAAATGGCATGGGTACCCCCCCAGTCCATTACTAGACCCTTTGGGTCTTGTATGGCTATTAAGGGGAATCCCGCACTCAAATTAAAAAAAGGAAACGCGTGGGGCCCCCAAGCCCTATATACTCTGAACAGCAGTATACAGGTGGTGCAAACAAGACAGGGACTGTAGGTTTGTTGTTAAGTAGAATCTGTTTGTAATTTTGAACTGGTACATTTTTAAAGTGTAGCTCTAGCCAAAAAATCTATTTTTAAGCTTTTTGGAAAACATACGGAAGGGTTATCACCCCTGTAACATTTGTTTTGCTGTCTGTGCACCTCTTCAGAAGATTTCACCTCACTTTCTGTCCCAATGACAAATGTTTTTTGAAAATTTGGGGTTTTTAGTGAAACAAGGATTGGTGATAAAGCATCAGTGGAAAGGAGAAAAGTTTTTCCCATATTAACTCTTACAGGAGAAAATTTCCCTTCCTATGGGGTAGATTTCATCTCACTTCCTGTTGTCTCCTTCCGTTTGCAAGTAGGAGTCATTTGTAAGTTGGATGTTTGAAAGTAGGGGGCCTGCCCTATATACTCAGCAGAAATTTGGGCCTTAGGTGTTGTGGCCTCAACACTGTAAGCCCTCACAGGGCCCTGCTGTGAAATATTAGATCAAGAATTGTAATTACATGCCCCTGTTGAACAGGGCCAGAAAAATTGGGCCTTCGGTGGTGGTGGTGGTGCTGGTGCCACAACACTGTAAGTCCTCACAGTTACTCTTGGTGGGCGCAGAAACGGGCCCTGCTGTGAAATATTAGATCAAGAATTGTAATTACATGTCCCTGTTGAACAGGGGCTGAAAAATTGGGCCTTAGGCACTGGTGCCACAACACTGCAACCCCTCACAGATACTCTAGTTGGAACACAGGAACGAGCCCTGCTGCAAAGTATTGCATCACAAATTGTAATTACACGCCGCTGTTAAACAGGGGATGAAAAATTGGGCCTTAGGCACTGGTGCTGGTGCCACAACACTGCAACCCCTCACAGATACTCTAATTGGAACGCAGGAATGAGCCCTGCTGCAAAGTATTGCTTTAAAAATTGTAATTACATGCCCCTGTTAAACAGGGGCTGAAAAATTGGGCCTTAGGCACTGGTGGCGGTGCCCAGAACCAAAATTGTCCTTACAAGCATGATCATTGAGGAGGAAGAGGAGAATTACTCAGCATAACAGGATAGTCACCCAGCATCAGCATAGGCAGTCTTTGAAGGGATCTGACATTTCAAAAAAAATATTCGGTTACATCAGCATCAGGTGCTTGGTATCTGGTGGTGATCCAAGACTGAACAATTTTTATGAAGGTCAGTCGATCGATCGAGTCGGTGGACAGACGCACCCTGTGATCGGTTACAAAGCCTCAAGCAGCACTGAATGTGCGTTCCGAAAGAACGCTGGATGCAGGACAGGCCAGTAGCTCAATTGCATACTGTGCAAGCTCTGGCCAGTGATCCATCCTCAAGACCCAGTAACCCAGAGGATTTTCGGTGGGAAAGGTGTCCAAGTCAGATCTTGCCCCTAGGTATTCCTGCACCATGTAAACGAGACGCTGGCGATGGTTGCTGGAACCGATCATACCTTGGGGCTGCGGACTAAAAAATTGTCTGAACGCATCAGTCAGACGGCCACCTTCTCCACCGCTCCTTCTTTGACTGACCGAAGCCTCAGCAACACGTTGTCCAGAAACGGGAGTTTGTAACCTTCCAGTCTCTGGGAACGCGTTCCACAGACCTTTCTGCAAGGCCTCCCAAAGATGTTTCATCCTCTGCTCCCTCTGCGATGGCAAGATAAGGTCCGCAACCTTACCCTTGTAACATGGATCAAGGAGGGTTGCCAGCCAGTATTGATTCCTCTCCTTGATACCACGAATACGAGGATCCTTACGCAGGCTTTGCAGGATCAGGGAGGCCATGCAGCGTATGTTTGCTGAGGCATTCGGTCCGGAGTCCTCTGGGTCACTAAGGACAACATGATCCGCAACCACCTCCTCCCAGCCACGTACAAGTCCATGTGTTTCTTGGGACTCTAAATGATCCCTTAAAGACTGCTTCTGATGCTGAGTGCCAGGCTCTACCTCCATACTGACACAATCCTCCTCCTCCTCCTCGTCCTCTTCCTGTGTGATCGGCGGGCATGCAGGAACACTGTCTGGATACAGGGGGCCTTGAGAGCTAAGGAAGTCCTCCTTTTCTTGCCTCTGTTCTGCCTCAAGTGCCCTGTCCATTATTCCACGCAGCGTGTGCTCCAACAGGTGGACAAGGGGGACAGTGTCACTGATGCATGCACTGTCACTGCTCACCATCTTTGTGGCCTCCTCAAATGGTGACAGGACAGTGCATGCATCCCTGATCATGGCCCACTGGCGTGGGGAAAAAAAACAAGCTCCCCTGACCCTGTCCTGGTGCCATAGTTGCACAGGTACTCATTGATGGCCCTCTGCTGCGTGTGCAGCCGCTGCAGCATGGCCAACGTTAAGTTCCACCTGGTGGGCATGTCACAGATTAGGCGGTTCTTGGGCAAGTTAAATTCCTTTTGCAGGTCTGCCAGCCGAGCACTGGCATTATATGACCGGCGGAAATGCACACAGACTTTCCTGGCCTGCCTCAGGACATCCTGTAAGCCCGGGTACCTGCCCAAGAACCGCTGCACCACCAAGTTAAGGACGTGAGCCAAACAGGGCACATGGGTCAGTTGTCCCTGTCGGAGGGCGGAGAGGAGGTTGGTGCCATTATCGCAAACCACCATTCCTGCCTTAAGTTGGCGTGGTGTCAACCATCTCTGAACCCTGCAGAGCTGACAGAACCTCTGCCCCAGTGTGGCTCCTGTCCCCCAAGCACACCAGCTCAAGCACCGCATGGCATCTTTTGGCCTGCGTACTTGCGTAGCCCCTTAAACGGCTACGGAGCACCGCTGGTTCCAAGGACAAAGCACAGGAAGAGGCCATGGAGGAAGAAGAAGAGGAGGGGTGGAGGAAAGAGGCGTGTCACAATCATTAGTAGTGGCATTTTGGAGGTGTGGTGGTGGAACAACCTCCAACACTACTGCACATTGTCCTGCATCCTTCCCAGCTGCCAGCAGAGTGACCCAATGCACCGTGAAACTTAGGTAACGTCCCTGTCCATGCCTGCTGGACCATGAGTCAGCGGTAATATGCACCTTACCGCTGACTGCCCGGTCCAGCGAGGCCAAGACATTGCCTTCCACGTGCCGGTAGAGAGCCGGAATCGCCTTCTGTGAGAAAAAGTGGCGTTTGGGTACCTGCCACTGAGGAACCGCACATTCCACAAACTCACGGAAGAGGGCATAGTCTACCAACTGAAAAGGTAGCAGTTGAAGTGCTAGCAATTTTGCCAAGCTAGCATTCAACCGCTGGGCATGTGGATGGCTGGGAGCGAACTTCTTTCGGTGGTGCAGCAGCTGGGGCAGGGAAATTTGCCTGGTACAATCTGAGGTTGGTGTACAAAATCAGATTGCCCACAAGTACTTGGCTGTGACACACCTAATTCTACTCCTTCATTCCTCTCAGTGCAGGTCTCAGAGAGGACTGAAGGTATAGTGGGGTTGGAGATCTCAGCTGATGAGGAGCAAGGAGAGGCCCTCTTTGTTCTTTGGTGTGGGTCTTTTAGATACGCTTGCCAACGAACTGCATGGCAGGTCAACATATGTCTGGTTAAGCATGTGGTGCCCAAGCGGGAGATGTTTTGGCCACGCGAGATACGCTTGAGACATATGTTGCAAATAGCAGCGGTGCAATCTGATGCACTCGTCTCAAAAAAGGCCCACACCAAAGAACTTTTGGAATAACGCGCAGAGACAGCAGCGTTCTACACATGCGGGTTTTTGGGGTGTGATGCAGTCAGTGTTCTGCCCTTAGGCTGGCCCCTGGAGGGCATCCTGCCTCGTTGGTGATGTGCCTCCTCCTCCTCCCTCCTATCAGGCACCCGCGTTGAGTCAGTGACCTCATCATCCCCTCCCTCCTCATCACTGGAGCAAACCTGGCAGTATGCTGCAGCAGGGGGAGCATGGCTGCCAGATTGCTGTCCTTCTTGGGCACCCCCTCTGTCCGTGCTCACGTTACTGCCTTCATCTAGCTCAGTATCATCATCAGAGCCTTCTAAACGCTGGGCATCCTCCTGGAGCATGTACCCAACACTGTGGTCAAACATTTCGAGGGACTCCTCAGGAGGACATGGTGGGGCTAGGGAAGGAGTCACTGATGCCATTGAGCCGAGGGAAGAGGCCGCGTTGGCAGCTGCTTTGCCAGACAAAGTACCCTGAGCATGGGTGAGAGAGGATGAGGAGGATGAGGACGGCTTGGTCATCCACTCGACCAAGTCTTCCGCATGTTGCGGCTCAACACGGCCAGCTGCCGAAAAAAAGGCCAAGCGTGTCCCACGGCCACGTGCTGATGAGGATGCACCGTCTCCACAACCAGCACTGTTGCCTCTAGACACAGAGCCTGCTTGACCTCTTTTATTGGCTTGTGACTGTCTGCCCTGCCTCTCCTTGTTGGCCTTCCAGACATACTAATGGCCTGTAGCTGCACTAAGCTGGGATATATATATATATATATATATATATATATATATATATATATATATATATATATATATATATATATATATATATATATATATATATATATATATATATACTGATACTGCAGCTAGCAAAATCAACTGCCTGTCTGTAGTATGAGAACACCACCAACCTTCTACAGGTAGCTTTAGCTAAACACTGTGCAGAGCTCGCAAAAAACTAACTTGTAGCTTATTTAGCTGCCTGCGGTAGTGATAGGATCAGGAAAACACCACCAATCTTCTACAGGTAGCTTTAGCTGAACACTGTGCAGAGCTCGCAAAAAACTAACTTGTAGTTTTAGCTTAATTCTGTGAGGAGGACGCACTACACTAACTTGTAGCTTATTTAGCTGCCTGCGGTAGTAATAGGATCAGGAAAACACCATCAACCTTCTACAGGTAGCTTTAGCTGAACACTGTGCAGAGCTCGCACTACACTAACTTGTAGCTTATTTAGCTGCCTGCGGTAGTGATAGGATCAGGAAAACACCACCAACCTTTTACAGGTAGCTTTAGATGAACACTGTGCAGAGCTCGCAAAAAACTAACTTGTAGATTATTTAGTTGCCTGCGGTAGTGATAGGATCAGGAAAACACCACCAACCTTCTACAGGTAGCTTTAGATGAACACTGTGCAGAGCTCGCATTACACTAACTTGTAGCTTTAGCTGAACACTGTTCAGAGGACGCACTACACTAACTTGTAGCTTTAGCTGAACACTGTGCAGAGGTCGCACTATACTAACTTGTAGCTTTAGCTGAACACTGTGAGGAGGACGCACTACACTAACTTGTAGCTTATTTAGCTGCCTGCGGTAGTAATAGGATCAGGAAAACACCACCAACCTTCTACAGGTAGCTTTAGATGAACACTGTGCAGAGGACGCACTACACTAACTTCTAGCTTATTTAGCTGCCTGCGGTAGTAATAAGATCAGGAAAACACCAACCTTCTACAGGTAGCTTTAGCTGAACACTGTGCAGAGCTCGCAAAAAACTAACTTGTAGCTTATTTAGCTGCCTGCAGTAGTGATAGGATCAGGAAAACACCACCAACCTTCTACAGGTAGCTTTAGCTTAACACTGTGCAGAGCTTGCAAAAAACGAACTTGTAGCTTATTTAGCTGCCTGCGGTTGTGATAGGCAGTGGCGTAGCGTGGGTTGTCAGCACCCGGGGCAAGGCAAGTAATTTGCGCCCCCCCCAACCTGCGGACTTTTAGCTATCCCCGAGTCCCTTCAAATACAATAGTACTGACCTACCTGATTCCTATACTGACCACTACACTGAGAACTACACTGTCCACTACACTACATTGTCCACTACACTGACCACTATACTATACTGACCACTATACTATACTGACCACTATATTACACTGACCACCATACTACACTGTCCACTATACTACACTACACTGTCCACTATACTACACTACACTTGACCACCATACTACACTGTCCACTATACTGACCACCATAATACACTGACCACTATACTACACTGTCCACTATACTACATTATACTGACCACCATACTACACTAACCACCATACTGCACTGACCACTATACTACACTGACCACCATACTACACTGACCACCATACTACACTGACCACCATACTACACTGTCCACTATACTACACTGTCCACTATACTACATTACACTGTCCACTATACTACACTACACTGTCCACTATACTACACTACACTGTCCACTATACTACACTACACTGTCCACTATACTACACTACACTGACCACTATACTACACTACACTGACCACTATACTGTCCTCCATACTACACTGTCCTCCATACTACACTGACCACTACACTACACTACACTGACCACTATACTACACTGTCCACTATACTACACTATACTGACCACCATACTACACTGACCACTATACTGACCACCATACTACACTGACCACTATACTACACTGTCCACTATACTACATTATACTGACCACCAAACTACACTGACCACCATACTACACTGACCACTATACTACACTGACCACCATACTACACTGACCACCATACTACACTGACCACTATACTACACTGACCACCATACTACACTGTCCACTATACTGACCACTATACTACACTACACTGTCCACTATACTACACTGTCCACTATACTACATTACACTGTCCACTATACTACACTACACTGACCACTATACTACACTGACCACTATACTACACTGTCCTCCATACTACACTGTCCTCCATACTACACTGACCACTACACTACACTACACTGACTACTATACTACACTGTCCACTATACTGACCACCATACTACACTGACCACTATACTACACTGACCACTATACTACACTGTCCACTATACTACACTATACTGACCACCATACTACACTGTCCACTATACTACACTGACCACCATACTACACTGACCACCATACTACACTGACCACCATACTACACTGTCCACTATACTACACTGACCACCATACTACACTGACCACCATACTACACTGTCCACTACACTACACTGTCCACTACATTAAACTGTCCACTACACTAACCACTACACTGACCACTATACTACACTGACCACCATACTACACTGTCCACTATACTACACTGACCACCATACTACACTGTCCACTATACTACACTGACCACTATACTACACTGACCACCATACTACACTGTCCACTACACTGTCCACTATACTACACTATACTACACTGTCCACTATACTACACTATACTGACCACCATACTACACTGACCACTACACTAACCACTACACTAACCACTACACTAACCACTACACTACACTGTCCACTATACTACACTGACCACCATACTACACTGTCCCCTACACTATACTGTCCACTATACTACACTATACTGTCCACCATACTACACTGTCCACCATACTACACTGTCCAACATACTACACTGTCCAACATACTACACTGTCCACCATACTACACTGACCACCATACTACACTGTCCACCATACTACACTGTCCACCATACTACACTGTCCACTATACTACACTGACCACCATACTACACTGTCCACCATACTACACTGACCACCATACTACACTGTCCACTATACTACACTGTCCACTACACTACACTGACCACCATACTACACTGTCCACTATACTACACTACACTGACCACTATACTACACTGACCACTATACTACACTGACCACCATACTACACTGTCCACTACACTAACCACTACACTGTCCACTATACTGACCACCATACTACACTGTCCACTATACTACACTATACTGACCACCATACTACACTGACCACTACATTAACCACTACACTAACCACTATACTACACTACACTGACCACCATACTACACTGTCCACCATACTACACTGACCACCATACTACACTGACCACCATACTACACTGTCCACTACACTATACTGTCCACTATACTACACTATACTGACCACCATACTACACTGTCCACTATACCGACCACCATACTACACTGACCACTATACTACACTATACTGACCACCATACTACACTGTCCACTATACTGACCACCATACTACACTGTCCACTACACTACACTGACCTCCATACTAAACTACACTATACTGACCACTATGCTAACCACTATACTATACTACACTAACCACTATACTGACCACTATACTACACTATACTGTCCACTACACTGCCCCCCATAGTGACACTACACTGACCTCCATACTACACTACACTACACTGTCCTGCCTACAGTCTCTCTCTCTCGCCCCCCTCCCTCCCCCTCCCAGTAACATGACTCTCACTTACCTTCTTATCCTGGCTGCATCGATCCGGATGAGGAGGAGAACACAGCGGCGGCTCACATTCTTCTCTCCCCTGCGCTCTGCTTGCTGCCATGTTCAGTATCCAGCGCCCTGTGATTGGGTGTATGGGGGTCATGTGCGGAGGCGGGGCGCCTCACATGACCCCCATACACCCAATCACAGGGCGCCGGACACTTAACATGGCGGCCGGAGCCCGGGGAAACAAAATTAGAAATTAGGAGGAGGCAGCCAGTGACACATACTGGCGCCCCCTAAATATCGCGCCCGGGGCCACGGCACCCCCTGCACCCCCCACGCTACGCCACTGGTGATAGGATCAGGAAAACACCACCAATCTTCTACAGGTAGCTTTAACTGAACACTGTGCAGAGCTCACACTACACTAACTTGTAGCTTTAGCTGAACACTGTTCAGAGAATGCACTACACTAACTTGTAGCTTTAGCTGAACACTGTGCAGAGGTCTCACTACACTAACTTGTAGTTTTAGCTGAACACTGTGAGGAGGACGCACTACACTAACTTGTAGCTTTAGCTGAACAATGTGCAGAGGTTGCACTACACTAACTTGTAGTTTTAGCTGAACACTGTGAGGAGGATGCACTACACTAACTTGTAGCTTTAGCTGAACACTGTTCAGAGGACGCACTACACTAACTTGTAGCTTTAGCTGAACACTGTGCAGAGGTCACACTACACTAACTTGTAGTTTTAGCTGAACACTGTGAGGAGGACGCACTACACTAACTTGTAGCTTTAGCTGAACAATGTGCAGAGGTTGCACTACACTAACTTGTAGTTTTAGCTGAACACTGTGAGGAGGACGCACTACACTAACTTGTAGCTTTAGCTGAACACTGTTCAGAGGACGCACTACACTAACTTGTAGCTTTAGCTGAACACTGTGCAGAGGTCACACTACACTAACTTGTAGTTTTAGCTGAACACTGAGGAGGACGCACTACACGAACTTGTAGCTTTAGCTGAACACTGTGAGGAGGACGCACTACCCTAACTTGTAGCTTTAGATGAACACTGTGCACTACACTAACTTGTAGTTTTAGCTGAACATTGTGCAGAGGTCACACTAAACTAACTTGTAGCTTTAACTGAACACTGTGAGGAGGACGCACTACACTAACTGTAAATAGTCTAGCTGCCTGACTGTGGTACTAATAGGATCAAAAGAACACCAGCAATTTTCTTCAGGTAGCTGTAAATAGTGTAACAAGACAAGCCTGCCTGTCAGTAGCAAGATAACAGGAACGGATCTAGCTAAACTGAAAACAGTGTATGTATATATATGTATATATATATATATATATATATGTATATATATATATATATATATATATATATATACACACACACACACACAACACCTGGGATGCATATATATACACAATACACTCAGGGCTGGACTGGGACAAAAATTTGGCCCTGGACTTCATCCAGACCGGCCCACTTTACTCCAACCTGGTGTTGGCGCTTCAATATTCTCGGCACCATGGTTCATATGGTGTCAGGATGATTGAAGCGCATTATTTATATTATTACATTGTAATATAACATGAAATAGTTCAACTCACCATACTGCAGAATCAGTGGGAGCCTTGAGTGTGTCACCTGCCACCTCATTTGCCACATCGCCTGCCACCAGATGCAGTGTTTCACTTGCCACGGCACTTGTCAGCAGAGGCAGCTTGTCACTTGCCACGTCGCCTGCCACCAGATGCTGCATGTCATTTGCCACGTTACCTGCCACCAGATGCAGAATGTCACTTGCCACGTCACTTGTCAGCAGAGGCAGCTTGTCATTTGCCACGTTGCCTGTCACTAGATGCAGAATGTCATTTGCCACGTCACTTGTCAGCAGAGGCAGCTTGTCATTTGCCACGTCGCCTGCCACCAGGTGCCGCATGTCATTTGCCACCATCGCCTGCCACCAGATGCAGCGTGTCACTTGCCATGTTACCTGCCACAAGATGCAAAACGTCACTTGCCACGTCACCTGCCACCAAATGCCACATGTCACTTGCCATGTTACCTGCCACCAGATGCAAAACGTCACTTGCCACGTCACTTGTCAGCAGAGGCAGCTTGTCACTTGCCACGTCGCCTGCCACCAGATGCTGCATGTCACTTGCCACATTGCCTGCCACCAGGTGCTGCATGTCACTTGCCATGTCGCCTGCCACCAGATGCAGCGTGTCACTTGCCACGTCACCTGCCACCAGGTGCTGCATGTCACTTGCCACCATCGCCTGCCACCAGATGCCACATGTCACTTGCCACGTTACCTGCCACCAGATGCAAAACTTCACTTGCCACGTCGCCTGCCACCAGATGCCGCATATCACTTGCCCCGTCGCCTGCATCCTGCCAAGTCACTTGTCACCAGATGGCAGATGCAGTGCTGCTACAGGACTTGATGGGCACCTCCAACCCAGCTCTGTAACCCCCCCAACACACAACGTGACAGGGGAGGAGAGAGAGATACACAGCGCCAATTGTAGCATTAAAACAACTTGTATTCCACTTAAAGAACGTTACTGACAAAGTTTGTAGGGTGAAAGGCATTGAAACACTGTGCAAGAGTTCAGGCTTGTCATCGATCTAAATTAGGAGCCGCCACCGGGAACCAAACGGGCCAGTAGATGCAGAGCATCGGTGTGTACTACTACTTCCGGGTAGCGGTGGAACGCATGATGGGGCGGACGTGATGTCATCATCCGGAAATGATGCAAGATGTGAGAGGTGACGCATCCTTCAGGCCATCATTCCTCCGCCACCAGGAAGTAGTAGTACACACCGATGCGCTCTGCATCTACTGGCCCGATCGGTTCCCGGTGGCGGCTCCTAATTAAAATTGTTGACAAACCTGGATTCTTGCACAGCGTTTTCAATGCCTTTCACCCTACTTTGTCAGTAACGTTTTTTAAGTGGATTAAAAGTTGTTTTAATGCTACATTTGGCGCTATGTATCTCTCCTTCCCTGTCTCTGAAACTGGCCCACTGAGCCATCGGCCCACCGGGAATCTCCCGGTAGTCCCGATGGCCAGTCCATCCCTGAATACACTGTAAGTGCAGCTAACTGACTGACTGTCCTGCCTAATCTATCTAACTTAAATCAAATTACACTGTCTCTCTGTCTATCTCTCTCTACGCCGGAACACACACTACACAGGGCCACCGTGCAGACGGCCTTATATAGTGTGGTTCGTGTACTAAATCCCCTGAGCCATAATTGGCCAAATCCTCCTTGGCTTTGGCCAATTATGGCTCTGTTCAGACAGCGCTGTGATTGGCCAAGCATGTGGGTCATAGTGCATGCTTGGCCAATTATCAGCCAGCAATGCACTGCGATGCCGCAGTGAATTATGGGCCGTGACGCGCCAGAAAAATTTGGCGCGAACGGCCCATATCGTTCGCAATTCGCCGAACGGACAAACAGACGATGTTCGAGTCGAACATGGGTTTGACTTGAACACGAAGCTCATCTCTACTTATGACTAACATGCTAAAGATCAAGGTCTGATCCGGTAAGAGTCTTTTAAGAGGGGGTTCTCTTGCACACCCCCCCTCCCTCTTTATCTGAGCACGTGTGATGTGGAGTTCATTGGAGTGAATACAACTATCTTTGAGGATTCCGCTCCATAGCATTTGATTTCTAAAGGACTCACCCCTTTTCTGGATTATCTGTGTTAGCGTTTTAAGAGTGCACGGACTTGATTATATATATTTAGATTGTTCATTATTCATGACCAATTATTTTATAAGCGCTGCCAAAAGCCTTTTTAGACAGATAAAACATTATGGACAGAAATGGGAAGGTTTGGAAAACAGACAAAGACATAATAATGTTTGTATTTTAGGCCTCCCGGCCAATCCCCTGTCGTCTTTTTTGAGAAATGGTTGATGGACATATTGGGGGTGGAGGGTTTTTCAAGGCCTTTTTCAATTGAACGTGCCCATCGCATAACTACCGTATTTTCCGGCGTATAAGACAACCTTTTTTACTTTAAAAAATCCCCCAAAAATTGGGGGTCATCTTATACGCCGGTATATGGATGTCAGCCCGCTGGAAGTGCATTAATGTCCGCGCTGAGCCAATCACAGCGATGTATTATATTAATGAATACAAAGCCTGCTTGGATTGGCTTTGAGAGTCAGAGAGGCGCGGGCTGATGATGTTGCAACCTCTGCCAATTACGGCGAGCGATGTATTCTATTAATGAATACAAAGCCTGCTAGGATTGGCAGAGGTTGTAATATCATCAGCCTGTGCCTCTCTGAATCTCAAAGCCAATCCGAGCAGGCTTTGTGTTCATTAATAGAATACATCGCTTGCCATGATTGGCTCAGCGCGGTATACTGTAATACTGTATACAGTATGTTACCGAATGCGGCTACCCCTCGGCTCCTCTTCCTTCCACGGCTACCTCGCCATCCACCACCAGAGCTTTGGTTTGAAGCACCTGACCCTCCATCTGACACCTGACCCTCCATCTGCAGCACCTGACCCTCCATCTGCAGCACCTGACCCTCCACCTGACACCTGACCCTCCATCTGCAGCACCTGACCCTCCATCTGCAGCACCTGACCCTCCATCTGAAGCACCTGACCCTCCATCTGAAGCACCTGACCCTCCATCAGTGGATGTTGCCGGGCACATGAGGTATATACCACCACAGCATTGCTTCACAAAGCTGGTGATTAAGTTGCACAGACTTATTATTGCTGTTTCATTATGTTACCCAAAGCTACTAGACAGACTAGTCCAAAGGCGGTCGTCTTATACAGTGAATTTATCTCAAAACCAACCTTTTAGCTGGAAAATTAGGGGATCGCCTTATACGCCCAGTCGCCTTATACGCCGGCAAATACGGTAGTCAGCTCCCGCCACCCAGAGGCATGCCCAAACCAATTATCATCAAGTTATTCAATTCTTGAGAAAGAGAGACCTCATATTATCTAAGGCACGCCAACGTGGTAATATTGAATATAATGGTAACAAAGTGTATTTTTTCCCAGATTTTTCAGTTGACGTACAGAAACAAAGGGCAAAATTTTTGGAGGTTAAGTGCAGATTACGATTGTTGAAAATTACTTATTCAATGTTGTTTCCAGCTAGACTGCGCATTACTGATGGAGATATAGTACAGCTTTTTGATACTCCGGGAGCAGTGAATATTTGGTTAGATAAGAGGTGGTAATCATGCTTTAAAATATGTGGGGTGTTGTGGGACCTGGGGGTGATTTGGGCGCTTTGTCACCCATAGGTGAGGGTGGGGTGGGGGCAATATAATAATGTGTGTGTGTGTGTGTGTGTGTGTGTATTTTTTTCTCTACCCCGTTCCTTCTCCTCTTTCACTCTCTCCTCTTCTCTTCTCTTTTTCTCATTCCAATGTACTTTTTTCGGGGTGGAGGAGTGTACTATTGGGGCCTGGGAAAGGTGGTCCGGGGGAGGGGTGATGGGGCACCGGTGTATTCCATTGTCGTCACCCCTTGCTCTCTTCAGAACCCATATGGTACTGATGTACTCCGAGACCTGCTACTAATGGGTCCTCTGTATGTGTCCCATAAGGAAAAGGGTCGCGAAGCTGAAGCCTCCCCTTTTTTTTCTTTTTGGGGAGAATTTTCAGCTGGTTTGGATCATTTCCAGGTACAAGTTGTATAAGGGGTGGGGTATGTGGGTGGTGGGGGTTGTTGGGTGTGTTTTTGTGGGGGGTTTTTTTCTCTCTCACCCTTTTTTTGTGAGAATAAGAATTCCACCTCCTTGTTAGTAGTGTGGGATACTATAAAAGCTTCTATGGGAGGATTAATAATTAAAGAATTTTCTAAAACTAAGAGATCAACAAGGCAATGAGAGGAAGAAGTAATGCAAAAGGTGAACCAGCTGGAGCAGAAGTTCATATTGGATCCTATGGAAGATAGAAGTTTAGCCTGGCAGGAAGCCTAAAAAATGTATTGAACTTTATCCTTACTGAAAGCAGAGAACAGTACATTTTTTTAAAAAACAAAAACACTATGAAATGGGGGAGCAGGTAGGTCATGTTTTAGCAGTGATAGCCCGTAATCAAGATGGCCCGTCAGGTATAGCCGCTATTAAAAATATAAATGAAATGATAGTATATGATACAAGGAAGTATTCAGAGTACATTTGTAGATTTCTATACTCTATTATATGAGTCCAGAACAGTAAATGTAACAAATCAAAGTAAACAATTTTTGGAAAAATTAGCTATCTCTAAACTTAATTTAAGAAAAAAAGAGAACTTTTGGATAGCTCTGTAACTCTGAAAGAGCTAGAGTATTACAAACACAGAATAATAAGGCTCCAGGATTAGATGGATTACCATTCGAAATTTACGAAAAATATGGCCAGATTTTACTTCCAGAACTCCTCAAAGTGTTAAATGAGGCATATAATACACAATAACTCCCTAAATCAATGCAAGAAACAATAATAACTGTAATTTTAAAATCGGGTAAAGATCCATTAAAACCAGATTCTTATCTTCCTACTTCTCTACTTACCTCTGTTGTTAAGATTTTAGTCAGGGTACTCGCAAATAGACTATCTACTTACATTAATACTTTGATTCATAAGGACCAAACTAAAGCAGCTTCAATGAGTGTTCGCAGACTTTTCTTGAACATGCAATTACCTAGGGATAATGGAGGTACCAGTGCCATATTGTGTTTGGATGCCCAGAAGGCTTTTGATATGGTAGAATGGAAATATTTATGGACTGTATTGTCCGTCTTTGGAATTGGTCCAGGATTCTTAACCTGGCTGAGATTGCTGTAGAAGGTTCCTAAGGAAAGGTTGAGAATCAATAATGGACTAAGCAAGGAACTCCTGCGCTGCTTGCGGACTCCTAAACTGAGAGGGGGACACTGCTGCAACTCCTATAAGACTGCTCCGAACAGACAAAAAAACGCATATATACTAGGGGACCTCTGAAGAAGTCACGTGACGTGACGACACGCGTTAGGAGCACGGGACGCTGCCACACACACAGCTGATGTTACGAGCACGGCGCTCGCGGAGTTTTACCCCCCAGCTGTCTACTTTTGTAAGTTTATAAGTGTTTTTATACAATAAAGTGTTTTTTGTACGGGATTACGCTATATGCGGTTCTTGTCTTGTTACCACATCACATATACTACGTATGACGGGTGGTGAGCTACAGGAGATGTGAGATGGTAGAAGGTCCTACGGCCAGCGGTGTGGACTTTACGAGTTTGGCACTCGTGGATTGAGGCTTGCGCTCATCTGTCACAAGTGAGTGCAACCCCTCCCCCCTTTCTCCTATAGCTCGCTTATCCCCTCATTCCCATACGGTATCACACTATATGCTGTCTATGTTTTTTTCGCATGTTATACCACTGCATTTACGAGCTATATCATCTGCTGCAACGTTTCTGGATGCCATATCTTACTGGGCGTTTAATATATATGCTGTATACCTTACAGCCGTAAGGTAAGGGGCCTGTGTTCACTGAGGTGCCCCCATCGAAGACAACCACCCCCCCCCCCCTTTTTTCACCTGTCGTTTGTTGGCTGTTTCCTTGGACTGTGATCCAGCATCATTACACTTGGTGGTGGGACTGTCGTTTATATTCAACACCACTTTTATATATTTATATGTTTTTTCAGATTTTTGGGAATATATTTCCTTCTGCCAGTATTATTATATCCATTTTGATACACCTTTATGTTGCATTTTGTTTTTTTCGATTTTATTGGTCAAGTGTTTTTGATTCATATTAGGACCATTTGCTATCCCTCATCTACTGGTTTTTTGTGCACTTAGTACTATATGCATTTATTTATTCTTTATATGTTATCAGCTTAACTGCCCCTTTCATCATGTGCACTGTTCATCTCCATGTGATTTAATACCACTTTGTCTCCAAGTTTACACTATTTAGTGGTTTTCATTCATTTATCTATTATATGTACTGGTTAGTGTGTTTTTTCCAGTCATTCACTACATACACCCACCTGTGTGCTGTTTATTTATATCTTTCTGTCGCCTTTTTTTATATATTTTTTTAGGTCACCTGGCATGTTTGCCATTTGCACTTTAGTGTAGTTTTCCCCCCTTCCCTATCCCCTTCCCTATCACAGCGCAACTACCACCCCCCTAGTATATATGAGAATCAATAATACAATGTCCCCATTTTTTTCCCACTATCTAGAGCAGGGGTGCCAAACCTTTTGAGGAGCGAGGGCCACTTTATCGACTTGGTAACCGATCGCGGGCCACAATGAGTGTAAAGGGGGGATGGCAGGTCTGTGCCCATTCTGCATTTGTAGAGCAGACACGGATGCAACCCGCTCTACCCTAAGGGCCCTCCGATTTGCCCAGACAGAAGGGGACAGATCCCCCTTTGTTTTTTTTAAGGAGATCGGGTTGCAGATAGGCGAGTGTAAACGGACACGAATCCGTTTTACATCTGCCGCTCTATAGAAGTGAATGGAGAGTCTGTTTGAGTCCACCTGAAAAACAGACAGACCCGATCGGACCCATCATGTGAAAGAGGCCTAAGGCTGCTTTCACACTGATGCACAGTGGTTTACCTGCTCCTCAACTGACCTCAATCTTCACTTCTTCCTCAGGATTCCTGCAGCTAGCTGGCACTGCCAGTGGGTACTGTTGGCTGATACTGGTACAGCTGACTGGTACTTCTGGCTAGTACTGCTGGTGGGTACTGGTACTGCTGGCTGGTACTGCTGGCTAGTACTGCTGGTGGGTACTGGTACTGCTGGTGGGTACTGGTACTGCTGGCTGGTACTGCTGGTTTATACTGCTAGCTGGTACGGATGGTGGGTACTGGTACTGCTGGCGGGTACTTCTGGCTGGTACTGCTGGTTTATACTGCTGGCTGGTACTGATGACTGGTATGGATGGCGGGTAATGGTACTGCTGGTGGGTAATAATGACTGGTACTACTGACTGGTACTGCTAGTTGGTACTGCTACTGCTGGTACTGGTACTGCTGGCTGGTACTGGTACTGCTGGTTGGTACTGATACTGGTGGCTGCTGTCCTAGATCACGGGTTCCTGTGTCCTGACCCGCCATCCCTGAGCATAATTGTGACAGAAGCATGCAGCTGCAGTAGAGAGCAGAGCCGATGCTTCCTGTCACAGGCGGAGTACATTTGGTATCACTCCACCTGTGAAGGAGCCGGCCCTATACAGGAAGCATCGGCTCTGCTTCCTCTAGTGGTGGCTCCATTCTTTGCACTGTTGCTTGGAGATGGCGGGTCAGGAACCCGCGATCTGGGCTTGCCGACCCGCCATCTCAGAGCAAGACATGACGGGCCACATCGGAGGGCGCCGCGGGCCACATGAAAGGTGAAAAGAGATCTCTTGACCAGAAGTTTAAAACCCTTGGATAATCCCCAAGGGTCCATACTCATTCGTGTCCCAAAAGCAGGAAGGATCGATCCGATCTCAGTCACACTGAGGACAACCTCAGAGGGTAAGGGAAGCCAACTCCTGCAGCAAATTCCCAATGATATCAGTGCACCAAAAGGGGATTACAAAAAGTCCTAACATATTATAAAATGTCAGACAGATTCCAATTGTTCATTATTATATGTCTCCTTTATAAAGATCTAGAACATTAAATGCCAAACAGATTCCATATGTTCATTAGGTATGTTCATATATTGTTATTAATTTAAGTTAGTAATTAATTTGTATTGAATTAGATAGAGTATGTATATGTTGTTCTGACAATGGTATGGTGTTGTGTGATAGGAAAAAGGTATAGAGTGAGGTAGTGTATGAAGGGAAGGAAGGGCCAAATAAGACAGTGGTGAGAGTGATCTAGTGAAAGGGTTGCTAGCGCACAACCCATGAATATGGTCTGACAACATGAGCCTGGTATATGTAAATGCTATAAAGCATCAGTTGACTAGAATGGGATGCCTGGCTTCAAATATATAATGAGCCAGAGACTCAATAAACAGAAGCAAAGATGCAGTGTTAAAGTATATTTTAAAGATGGTAACCTGAAAAGGCAAAGTAGGAATCAACCATAAATGTATGGAGTACTTACATGGAGCCATTCATGTGGAATGACTGTAGATTCAGGGATGTATGGGATCCTATCTTGATCCACATGCAGCCTAAAGTTATTTATAGGGCTTTCTGGACTCCACTAATAGGCTGCAGGTGCCGACCACTCCCCCCACCTCCAGCCGAGGACACCCTCAGAGGGTGAGGGAGGCCAACACCTGCGGCAAATTCCCAATGATGTCAATGCATCAAAAGGGGATTCCAAAAAGGCCTAACATATTACAAAGTGTCAAACGGATTCCAATTGTATATTATCAGTATATGTTTCCTTTATGGAGATCTTATTAAGTTTACAGCATTAAATGCCAAACCGATTCCATATGTTTATTGGGTATTAAGATGTTCATATATTATTGTAGTAATTAATATATGTTGATTTGATAGAGTATGTATATGTTCTGACAATAATATGGTGTTGTGTGGAAGGAAAGGAGTGATGTAATGGGTATGAGTTGAGTGGATGTGTTGTGTAAAGCTGGAAGGGGAAGAAAGATGGAGTAAGTGCAAAGAGAAATTTACAATGAGACAAGAACATGTGAAGTTGTGAGTAATGGTGTGAGAAGTGAAGGAGTGCTGGAATCTGCAAAATATGAGATGAAAAAAGGCGTATGACATGCTGATATATGTAGAATAGAATAAGAAATAAATAGCAAAACGTGAAAGAAAATTCAGGTGCTAATGGGGAAGTTGTATGTGGGGAGGAAAGGACAAACAAAAAAAAAAAAGACAGTCGAAGTATGCTGGGGTAAAGATGATCAACTAGTGAAAGGGATGCAAACGCACAACCCATGTGTATGGTCTGACAACAAAAACCTAAGTGTATATATGAATGCTATAAAACATCAGTTGACTGAAATTAGGGTGCCTAGCTTCAACTATATAATGAGCCGAGGCAAAAATGTTGAGGAATATTTTAACAATGGTAACCTGAAAGGGCAAATTGGGAATCGACCATAATTAAAAGAAGTACATACATAGAGCTATTCATATGGAATGACCATAGGTTCAGGGATGCATGGGATCCTGTCTTGATTAACATGCAGCCTAGGGTTATTTGTAGGGCTTCCTGAAATCCACTAATAGGCCACAGGTGCCGACCACTCTCCCCCACCTCCAAGATGTAGCATCCTGGCCGCTGGAAAAGCGGCCACAGCGTGACTGCCCCGGTGTCCCGGAAGGCAAAAAGCCCCGACCGGCATTGACACTTCCGCTGTAATCACGCTGACATCACGGCGCGGTGCACACACACGGGATACCCGCGCATGCAGGTCCCGCATGTCCAAAGGTGATCCAGGGACGCCGCCGGCAAAGTGTTGCTCCCCCCAGCGGCCTAAAAAAGCTTTCCTTGGCCGCCTGTAGGAACATAGTCGGGGAACGCAGAGCCTCTGCATCCCCCCATCCTGCCGGGAAGCCACAAGGGGCCGGGCCCCCGCCTAAAGAGACACAAAAAGGGACAATGGACCATCAGAATCTACAGTGGATATAATAAACAAGTTAGAATGCATAGAGTACAATGGCAATAAATGAGAAACAGCAACATGCAAAATGGACCAAAGTTACACAATGTTCCAATCTTCTCATTTTTATTCTCTGTGGTCATATCTAGTGTATTACTAGAGACCTAACTAATTTCACGTAGCTCTCATGTGTTGGAGGAAGGGTGTTTAACCACCCAAAAGAAATGTAGCAAATGGAAAGACACATACAGGAGAGACAGCTGCACACCCCAAAACAATTTGTGTATCATGGGAAGGTTCCCCCAGGGGGCTTGGAAACAGCAATATAGGCAATTCAGAAAGGATTTATTTAAAATATTTTATTGGAAACATGTAAGAACAATAACATGTTGCCATATCAAGCAGTATAAACTGGTCCTGTATGTATGTGTCTTTCCCTTTGCTACTTTAAAATCCTTTAGAATAGGTTTTTTGCAATACCTTCGACTCAGACATACTATAAAAGCACAGACCTGCTCCTATGAATTAAAATGAAATAAGTCAATAATAATTTCTTTATTAGATTCTAAGCTACATAAAATAAGGACTTGTATCACAACTATATGGGGTATTCTATAATAGATTTCAAGATTTAGTAGTTATCACACTCCTGAGAAATTATTCAAATGGAAACAAAGGACTCCCCTCTCTGTCCTCGATGTTAGGGGCGGACCCGCAAATCTCATTCATATGTTATGGAAATGTCCCAAACTTCACCGGTACTGGCGCGGGGGTAATTGAGACTATTAACAGCTTGTTAGGAATAAAATTGCCGCTAGATCCGGGTTTATGCCTGCTAAACATGATGGAACAATTTTGAATCCCGGATGGTGATTATATTACAATATTAAGAAGCCTGTTTCAGGCATGTAAGTTAATGGCTCAAAAATGGATCTTAATATACCCCCCAACAGTGGAGGAGTGGAGAACACAAATTAGGGAAAGTTTGTTAAAAGAGAAATATGCGTTTTTACATCGAGGCTGTTCAGGGAAGTTTGAGATTATATGGAGAAGGTGGCTGGTCGATTTTGGCCCGAATATGGAAGGAGGATTATAGCTAGCGAGGGGCTAGAGAGGAGAGGGAGAGACTTGATTTTGAATATTTTGTTTGTCTTTTCTTGTTCTATTCACTTTTATCTGTATCTGGATTGTATGAATGCAATGTATTGTTTATTTGAGTATGTAAAAAAACAATAAAAAAAGTTATTGGATTTAAATCAGCTGTATCTGTCATTGAGATGTCACTCATCTGTCTTCATCTCATCTTTTTATTGCAGAGAACATCGGAGACACTCAAGCTGTCACACCAAGACCAACTACTATGCAGAATATAACGACTCCACAGTGTGATCATTGTCCAAAAAAGACCAAACACCCCACCACACATCCTACCACTGTCCTACACACTGATCTTACCACACAAGGGCCTTCTCCTCCACCCAAACCCGTAGAATACATTGTGATTGCCGGATCAGAAGTCTGTCTACGAATGAAGGCAATCTTCATAATAATGCTGAACATCACCAAGATCAGAAATGTAAGTTAGTTTCCATAGATTAGCAATTTAATGGAAGCCTTGAGCATGATCTAGAAGTTGTGGAGGCTGAAGAGCCAATGCCAATGAGGAACATCCATTCCAATTGTGCAAGTTATGATTGGTTTAGATTATCCAATCAAATCCCATGATTATCAGATCAATGATTATATGACATCCTGTTCTGAGGTCATAGACAGGGCCATAAATCTTACAACAGTGGGCTTTATTAATTGGTTGTATCAGTAGCAATTCTCAAACTCTTATCAGATAATAGCAACAGTATCTCACAAAAGTGAGTTCACCCCTCAAATTTTTGTAAATATTTTATTATATCTTTTGATGTGACAACACTGAAGAAATGACACTTGTCTACAATGTAAAGTAATGAGTGTACAGCTTGTATAACAGTGTAAATTTGCTGTCCCCTCAAAATAACTCAACACACAGCCATTAATGTCTAAACAGCTGGCAACAAAAGTGAGTACACCCCTAAGTGAAAATGTCCAAATTGGGCCCAATTAGCCATTTTCCCTCCCCGGAGTCATGTGACTCGTTAGTGTTACAAGGTCTTAGGTGTGAATGGGGAGCAGGTGTGTTAAATTTGGTGTTATCGCTCTCACTCTCTCATACTGGTCACTGGAAGTTCAACATGGAAGTTCAACATGGCACCTCATGGCAAAGAACTCTCTAAAGATCTGAAAAAAATTATTGTTGCTCTACATAAAGATGGTCTAGGCTATAAGAAGATTGGCAAGACCCTTAAACTGAGCTGCAGCATGGTGGCCAAGACCATACAGTGGTTTACACATTAATGGCTGTGTGCAGGGGCGGACTGCCCGAGGGCCCTATGCCACTAAGGGGCCCCATCAGGGTTGCCAGCCTCAATAAAAACAGGGACAGTATGTAAAAATCTGTGTTTTTTAAAAAAATCCCAAGATTATAGCTGCCCCGCCTCTCCGGTACCTTTTCAGTGTGTGTATGTGTATTATGTGTGTGTATACTGTGTGTGTATATTGTGTGTCTTTGTGTGTATACTGTATGTGTGTATGTGTATACTGTGTAGCCCCAAAATCTATTGCCTGGGGGCCCTATATTCTCCTATTGCCTGGGGGCCCCATTATCTCCTATTGCCCGGGGGCCCCATAATCTTCTCCTATTGCCCAGGGGCCCCATAATCTCATATTGCCCGGGGGCCCCATGAGTTGTCAGTCCGCCCCTGGCTGTGTGTTGAGTTATTTTGAGGGGACAGCAAATTTACACTGTTATACAAGCTGTACACTCACTACTTTACATTGTAGACAAGTGTCATTTCTTCAGTGTTGTCACATGAAAAGATATAACAAAATATTTACATAAATGTGAGGGGTGTACTCACTTTTGTGAGATACTGTATAATGCAACAGCTAAGGGAAGGGACATATGAAATCTGGAATCATTGCAGCAATTGCACATCACACTGTTGTTGAGTCTTTTCTTAGGTATTACAATTCATTTAGCTCTGTCATTTCTCTTTTGTTGTCAGGTTGCAGTAACAATCCCCGGCTCTTCTCAGATCATAGTTATAATTATACAAAAGCTATTAGAGGTCATAAGGAATTTGGAAACATTCCAATAAATGGACATCACACTGTTGCTGGATGTATGGATTAGGTGACAGGTCACTCCAGTTATCTCAGAGAATTACCAATTGCCGATGGCCTACCACATATGTACTGCAGCAGGTCGGCTCTATTGTACCTGTACATCATTTTGTGCAATAGACACAGAGAGCACTCGTGCACTGATTGGACAGAGGGGGAGCCAATCAGCAGGTCCTGCAGGCCCGATGTCCGCCAGCCCCGCGATCATTCCCCAGAGAGGCAGAATGGCGATCTGCCTATGTAAACATGGCAGATGACCGTTTCGATAGGTGAGAAGATAGAGATTAATGTTCCTGCTAAGCAGGAACACCGATCTGTCTTCAATCAGTCAGACCATCCCCCACACAGTTAGCAAACACCCCCTAGGGACACACTTAACCCTCTGATTGCCTCTGATGTTAACCGCTTCCCTGCCATGGTCATTAGTACAGTGACAGTTCATATTTTTTAGCACTGATCACTGTATTAGTGTCACTGGTTCCCAAAAAAGTGTCACAAGTGTTAGTTAGGTGTCTGGTTTGTCCGCCACAATGTCACAGTCCCTCTAGAAATCACTGATTGCCACCATTACTAGTAAAAAGAAATAATATTAAAAAAAATTCCATAAATGTATCCCCTATTTTGTAGCCACTATAACTTTTGCACAAACCAATCAATATACGCTTAATGGGATTTTTTTTATCAAAAATATATAGCAGAATACATATTGGCCTAAACTAATGAAGAAATTGGATTTTTGACATTTTTTTATTGGATGTGTTTTATAGCAAAAGTAAAACTTTTTTTTTCAAAATTGTCGCTCTTTTTTGTTTATAGTGTAAACAAATAAAAACCGCAGAGGTGATCAAATACCACCAAAAGAAAGCTCTATTTGTGGGAAAAAAGGGAGGTCAATTTTGTTTGCGTACAACGTCGCAATTGTCAGTTGAAATAACGCAGTGCCTTATTGCAAAAATTGGCCTGGTAATTGAGGGGGTAAAACCTGCCGGGGCTGAAGTGGTTGCACATCACAGGGAGATGTATTTCTCCTGGTTGGTCCTAGATACACTCACCAGTCACTGGAGATGTATCCAGCAATGGGGTCTATCTATTGGCCAGAAATTCTCCAACAATTCATACAAAGGCTGCACAACCACTAATCCCACTTTTCACTCAACTTTATTGTACAATGTTCATTCCATCTTTCCAATCTCTGCATCTTCTGATGCATTTCACCCTCTTTCAGGGCTTAGTTATGGAGACAAAGGAGTCTTTTTCTGTCTCTTTCCTGTTCAGAGGGAAAAGTAGAGTACTATCATTTTGGCTGAAAGGTGACTGAAATGGTAAAAAGGTACTAAATAGTGATTTAAATCTTCCAGTATTAATTTTGAATATGAATTGTGTTCTAAATATGGTTTTATTGGAAGCCTTGTGCCCGACCCCTCCCTTCCTGGATAGTTGGGAGAGGGATCTGAACAGACGTGGACTGTACGAACGTTCTGCCACTGACATATAAATCCTCCATTAACAATAAGTACCAGGAATTGTGATACATACTACTGACAAGGTGGTACTGGTACTTTATTTTACATCCCACTTCAATGCCAGAGAAAATATACAAGAAATCAGTGGTGCCCCATCTGGTAAATGCAGCTCGGTCCTGCATCCCTGCTTTGTTGAAATCCACGGCTACCCCCACCCCACACAATGGTTTAGTAAGGTGGAAGATATCCGCCATATGGAGAGCCTTACTAGAGCCCTGAAGGGAACTGATGAGAAGTTTCATAAGACCTTTGAGATTAAAACTCTTACACTGCTGAATTTGACTGCATTTTGGTAGGCCAGCCTCCTTCTTAGACACCGGGCCACTGAGTCCATACTGCCATGAAGGTGGATTTTAGAATATTGGCCCTTGAGCGATTGGTGGCTTGGCAGATGGATATGGAGCAGGTCTGCCCTACTACTTTCCCTGACCCTCCCCTCCCTCCTTTTTTTTGACCTTGGAATGTCATATTGAGCTTTGGTATAGATGGGTAAAGTCCAGAGAGGTGAGCACCATTAGGAGATCCTGGTGGAGCCACCCACACAGCTGGGGAGGTGATGAGACCTCTTCTGGTTGGACACCTGTCACATGTACCGGGCTGCCAATGCTGTCACGAATTACTCTAAAAAATGTATTTTTTCTCCTCTTATGAATGTATGTCTGCTAGAGCTGCACGATTAATCATTAAGAATCATTATCGCAATTTTTTCCCCATTGCGATCTTGGCAAAGTATTTCTTTCTATGCAGAGAATTTTCTGCTTTGCTGAAGCCGATAGCTGTCAAAAGAAAGGAAAAAAAAAAAAAACGGGCAGCCAAGAAACACAACATTCTTTAGCAGTGGAACTTAATTATAAACATTGTAATGATTTGTCCTTTAAATCAAAAGAATACACTTCAGTGTGTAAATGAGGGAAGTTTAACCACTTAAACACTAAACCTTTCTCTGACATTTGTTGGTTTCAAGTTAAAATCTTTTTTTTTTTTTTTTTTTTTGCTAGAAAATTATTTAGAACCCCCTAACATTATATATATATATATATATATATATATATATATATATATATATATATATATATATATATATATATATATATATATATATATATATATATATATTTTTTTTTTAGTAGAGATCCTAGGCAATAAAATGGTGGTTGTTGCAATATTTTATGTCACATTGTATTTGCGCAGCAGTCGTTCAAATGTAATTTTTTGGGAAAAAAATTACACTTTAATGAATTAAAAAAAAAAAACGAACCAGTACAGTTAGCCCAATTTTTTTTGTATAAGGTGAAAGATTTTACGCCGTGAAAATCCTTATCTTTTTATTTTAAACAAAAAAATTGTGATTCTCATTTCGGCCAGAATCGTGCAGCTCTAATGTCTGATATTTTCAACAAAAAAACAAAAAAAAACCCACCGAAACACTAAAGTCCAAAAGAGTCAATGAGAGCAATTAGGATAAATCATGAGATTGTGATAAAAGATCCACAAAAGTTGCTGCTATTTGCAACGCCCACTTTTAGGGAGGTCTATACTGTATTTTTATTTTGAGAATTTTTCCCTTTTACCGAGATGGAAAACTTTGTAAAAACTTTTTGTTTTGAAAAATAAAGAATGCATAAAAAAATATGTTTTTATTGAATATACTACTAAAGATTGTTACTATAGAAGGTTTCTCATAAAGGGGAGGTATGATAATGGAGTTGGAGGAAGACGGGTGATCATTATTTTCCAATCTTTCCATCTATTAAATCTTCTGTCCTTGTTGTTGTTCTTTTAACTTTGGATAGTAAAACATTTTTTTTCTGCCAGTAAATACCTTATACAGCCCACTTCCTGTTTCCTGTCTGGTCATTAGCCTAGGCTTATGACATCATGCACAGCTCTCTTTCTCACTCTCGTGAGAGTTTGCCAGGAAGGGAGGAGAGTCATATGAGGGCCAATGAGAGCTGCAGAGCTGCAGGTATGTGTCAGTGTAAATCCAGGAAGTGAACAGGCAGCAGCTTCAGCTGCCCACAGTTATAATGGATACAGCCAGACTCAGTGGAGGGAGATTTCTGCAACATATTTGGCAAGTAAAGAATTACATTATATATAAAATAATATTCAAAGTGGTGGGAGGGAAGCTCCAGAATGGCAAAGATGTTTTTATTACAAATTATGTGAGCAGACTGCAGTCCCTCTTTAGGACAGAAAAAGGAACAATGTAACATGGATGTGTTGTACCTCTGGGATTGTAAATTGTGGGAATGCTGTACAAATTGTTGCCCCCCCCACCCCCCACTCCTCTCTAAATCCTGACAGAGGATGAAACATGTCAGTAAGGAGCAGAGTTTGGGGGAAGATAAAATATATATTTACACTACAAATGTTAGACAGTAAAAAATAAAAACATTTTAAGCTATTGTCCTGGTCATCCTCACACTGATCCTTGTGTTCTTCAGATCACAATCCCATCACCTCCAATCACAGAGGTCTATGGTGGATGTTTTGACGGCGGTGCAGTGCTGCACCTGAGATTTCCAGGAGGAGATCTTTTCCTGATATTCATAGAGGTATGGAGGGCACAGACTGGGGGAGGGGTGTAATGGGTAGATGGGACATGGATGGCACAGACTGGGGGAGGGGTGTAATGGGTAGATGGGACACGGAGGGCACAGACTGGAGGAGGGGTGTAATGGGTAGATGGGACACGGAGGGCACAGACTGGGGGAGGGGTGTAATGGGTAGATGGAACATGGAGGGCACAGACTGGGGGAGGGGTGTAATATGTAGACGGGACATGGAAGGCACAGACTGGGGGAGGGGTGTAATGGGTAGATGGGACATGGAGGGCACAGACTGGGGGAGGGGTGTAATGAGTAGATGGGACATGGAGGGAACATACTGGGGAAGGGATGTAATATGTAGATGGGACATGGAGGGCACCTACTGGGGGAGGGGTGTAATGAGTAGATGGGACATGGAGGGCACAGACTGGGGTAGGAGTGTGATGGGTAGATGGGACATGGAGGGCACAGACTGGGGTAGGAGTGTGATGGGTAGATGGGACATGGAGGGCACAGACTGGGGGAGGAGTGTGATGGGTAGATGGGACATGGAGGGCACAGACTGGGGGAGGGGTGTAATGGGTAGATGGGACATGGAGGGCACAGACTGGGGTAGGAGTGTGATGGGTAGATGGGACATGGAGGGCACAGACTGGGGTAGGAGTGTGATGGGTAGATGGGACATGGAGGGCACAGACTGGGGGAGGAGTGTGATGGGTAGATGGGACATGGAGGGCACAGACTGGGGGAGGAGTGTGATGGGTAGATGGGACATGGAGGGCACAGATTGGGGAAGGGGTGTGATGGGTAGATGGGACATGGAGGGTAAAATATGTCTAATAATCTCTGGATGCCCAGCGGGTACAGAGGTGAGGACAGGTCGGTATCATGGAAAGCAGTTTCTAATAAGAGGAGATATTTGATCTCCAGATATCAGACAATATGAGGACAGGTTGGAATTTTGCATTATGAAGTAATGATCTGTTTCAGATATCACTTCATGCAGTGGTCCAGTCTGTACATACAGTATGGTAACTCAGCAGAATCCAAAGACAGCTTTAAGCAAACCTTCACCCTCCCCACCTTTATCACATTCCCCTCTTATCACCCTCCTCTCACATAACTAAAAAATATTTTAAATAAATGTTTTGGAGAAAACATCCCTGCATCTCCTAGTTTCTTGCCTCAGTGATAATGAAGTATTCATACCCCACGGCCCTCTAGGATACCAAAACTATGCAACCTAGGTGTCCTTGGGGTACTATATCATGGGGGGTTGTCTGCTTTTTCCTGGTTGTTGACGTGGTGTGGTGTATGCATGTCATCACGAGATTCTGAGATTGGATGAGCAGAAGTGAGGCGTCAGATCACAAGCTGAGTTCGGTATCAGCAACGCAGATAGGTACATAATCCTGATCAGAGTCAAGGTCAGGGACAGGCAGGGGTTGGCAATGTGCTGGCAGCAAGGTACAAAATCAGCAGGCAGAATCTTAATCAAAAAGCCAGGCCAGGGTCGCTAACATGGATAAGTAGCAGACATAAGCAGACAATGGAATCCAAAGAATAGTTCAGATGGAGCTGGGTCAGTAACAGGATCAAGCAGGCTTTCAGGAACACAAGTCACAAGGATAAAGCTGAAGACCATCCAGCAATGATGCTAGACAGGCCTCAGGTTTAAATAGGCTGCCAGGCATCAGGATCTGTGGGCATGCCAGTGCGTCCACATGTGTTCCGTGTGCATGCGTGTGCTTACGCCTTCTCATCCTCTCATGTCCAGATACACACAGCCAGCATTGCAGCATTATGCCTTTCCTCATGGCATCATTGATTGATATGGTGTTGGAGGCCAGCTCCACTGAAATGCTTGATTCTACTTCATAGCAGGAGGCATTGCCAATTTTAGAAGCTCTCAGCTCCTGAAACTCTGGTACGGTTGTGCATGGTAGCCAGTCAGCTTCTAACTTCAGTTTGTTCAATTAAGCTTTGACAAAAACCAAGAAGCTGATTGGTTTCTATGCAGAGCTGCACCAGATGTGGCACTCTCCAGTTTTAGTAAGTCAACCCCGGTGCATTGCAACAGCAGTAAAACATATGTGTGGAAAAATCTAGTAACAATTGTATTGATGGAATATTGTGTACTATTCTTTTTGTAGAACAAGAGGGACAGTTCGTTTTTCCTGGGGTACATTTATATTTCCATAAAGGAAGAAGGTAATACAACAAATACAACTTCATACTGCCAGGATATTTTAGCAACACAGTAAACCCTTGCTACCTCTGTATCCAAATTTACTAATCCAAGTTACACAGTCAGTTTACCCAAATCTGATATTTCAGTGCTTGGTGGATGCTGGAGAGTTACACCCCATGACAGTCTTTTTAATCTCTGAAGGATTCTATTGTGTTCTCGAGTTAATACATCTGCTGTACATATTATGAGGGGCTCTCACCATCCATGAGCTGAGTTCCGGGGCCTGAACACCAGCTGTGCCCATCATGAGGGGTTTTCTCTATCCCTGGCCTGAGTTTCTGGTATCTGAACAACTGCGGTGTCCATCATGAGGGGTTCCCAGCATCTCCGCACTGATTTCCTAGGTCTGCACACCTGTTGTGCTCATTTTAAAGGGGGCTTCCACCATCACCGCTAGATTTTAGATTTATCCTATGTTATGGAGATTGTGACACACAAAGGTGGGCAGGAACACCCTATAATGGGCAAGAACATAAAAGATAGAAGGAACACCAAAAACTCCCTTGTGGATAGGAACAGAGCTGGGTATTATGGCAAGACGTTCTCTCTATTAAATGATCCATACTGTCACAGATTAGCAGCATATCTTATCTTCATTGCTCAAACCAGGGGTCACCAATCTTTTCAGTATGAGGGCCATGTTGTATTTTTTACAAATAGTCACGGGCCAAAAAATAAAATTAGTTTTATTCAATGAATAAAATGTAAACAAAATATTAAGTTTTACTTGGAGGTTTTTGGAATCAACATGATATGATTCAGAACAACTGAGAAAGAACATCAATGAAACAAAGCGATATAAAAGCCAAATACACTTGAGCCCCTCAGAACCTTACATGACAGTCCACATCAGAGTCTCCCCTTACATCAGGGTCTCCATCAGAGTCCCTTACTTGCATCAGAGCCCACCCTACACACTTATCACATGGCTGGGAACCATCTTCATGTGAATGCTGGGGCAAGCACATGATTGGTTGTTAGGATGCTTGTTGTCGAAGCAACCAACAATGGTACTGTACAATGACAGTAAAGTCAGAGGAATCTGTCCACAGTTATTCAGCTGTTGATGATATCCTGCTTGTTAGACCTGCCTACTTAAGCCGTCCAGTCCAGAGGATCTCTGCCTTCACCTTGGTCAACTTCACAGAGACGATCTCCTGCGTTCCTGTTTAAAGACTTGCTTTGCTGACATGCCTTCTGGCTCCAGATCCTGCTTGCTGTTTCACTACGTTGGTCCCTGACTTCTGGCTTGGCTGACTATCCGTTCCGGGTACTGAACTTTTGCTATGTTTTGACTATGTTTGTTCTTTTTACTTTTATTATTAAACAAGTGTGATTAAACTGTACTTCTGTCTCGGTCTGATATCATGGTTTCTGACAGATGGGTACTGGAACACCTGAAAGAGAAGAAAATAGACAGCATAGAAACACATCCTATTCTCATAGTAACGGTGCAATATGTACATAAGTTTAGTTTTGTTTACTCCCAGCCAAGAGTAACAATGTAGTGCAAAATGAACAGCGATATATCTCAATCTACATATATATACTTTAGCAATGACTATAATTAAACATATGTACAGTTAAAATAAGGCCACACCCCTTTTCCATAGCAATCCTGAAAACTTTTACTTATCAATCTACATTGAAACATTAGCAAATTGCAATCGATACTCACTCAGGTTGGTACTCTCATGCCACTTGGTGGTCAGTATCAGAGAACAGTCCTTGTGTGACTTTAATCCAGTAATCCAAGTTTCAAGGTGAGAACTTGCCCTTTTTGCCACAGCATATCCTACCTAACTAAATAGACACCTCAGTGTCCTTCCCCAGCGATTCGGGGGCGATCCAGTTCAATGCAGAGGGTTTCTCAACCAGGTTGAGATATACTTTGAGATGCTGCCCCAGGCGTTTTCCGGAAGCAAAGTAGGCCCCCTGATATCTTTGCTTTCTGAGAGAGCCTTGGCCTGGGAAACCCTGTATGGGAGATGCAAAAATCCATCGTCCTGAGTTACCCAGAGTTTGCAGCTTCCTTTAAAAGGATATTTGACATATACACTCCACTTCTGCTGCCAAAAGCCTCATGTCCATCAAACAGGATACAAGAACTGTTGCCAATTACGCCATTGACTTCCGTATTCTGGCAGCACAGATTGCTTGGATCAATGAGGCCCTCGTGGCTGCTTTTTCTCATGGTCTCTCGGATAACATCAAAGATGAGATAGAAGCCCGAGATATACCCACTGAGCTGGAGAAGTTGATCACGTTTGTCATTGTTATTGACTCCAGACCCTGAGACTCCGAGCCATAAACAGGGACAATCTGGAAGACCTTCCTTTAAGGAGCGCTTGCGGAAGCCTCCTGTATTGGCTCCGAGCTTTGTAGTCCCACCCTTGCCTCCCTCACCTCCCATATCTCTTGGTACCTAGTCTGCCAGTGAGGTAGAACCCATGCAGTTGGACTTCACACCTCTCTCTGCGGATGAGAGGGCCTTTTATTAGGAGGGAAAGATTGTGACTTTATTGTGGCCAGGTAGGTCACTTTTTGAAGTCTTGTCCTACCCGTCCGGGAAACGGTATGTAGCGTTGTTATGTCCCCAGTTATCCAAAAGGATAAGCCCCTGGTTCCGGTTACCATTTCTTGGTTTGAGCTATCCATCAAGATACAGGCTCTAATCGACTTTGGGGCTGCAGGCTTTTTCAAAGATGGTGCCTTTGTGTCTAAGCGCTCGATTCCGATGCAGCTTCATGCCACTGCACTTGCTGTTGAGGCTATTGATGAGAGACCTCTGCAACCTGCCCATGTGACTCATAAGACTGCTCCATTGACCATGGCCATAGGGTCTCTTCACCATGAGATAATCCAATTCCAGGTCATTTCCTCATCTCAGTTTCTGGTGGTTTTTGCTTATCCTTGGTTACAGAGGCACAACAACTCTTTTAAATGGCTTTGTTCTGAGGTTCTTTCCTGGCCCCCTTAATGCAGTAATACATGTTTTCAGAAAGTGGCTAAGCAGTTAGGAGTCTTCACTCCTCCCTGCCAGAGGAGTACTGCGATTTTAGCAATGTCTTTGACAAAGGTCAAGCCGGTAGTTTGCCTCCACACAGGTCATATGATTGCGCACTTGTCCTTCAACCTGGTTTACCCTTTGTCTGTCTCAGAGGACAAAGCCTTGGAGGAGTATGTTGGCGTCTCACTTTCTCAAAGATTCATCCTCAAATCCTTGTTTCCTGCTGGTTCTGGTTTCTTCTTTGTGAAGAAGAAGAGTGGTGATCTGAGAGACCTTGTATTGATTATAGGGGTCTTAATCATTTCACGATTAGGAATGCTTATTCGATTCTGTTGATTATGGAGTTATTTGACTGCCTCAAGGGAGCAACAGCTTTTAGGAAGCTCGATTTGAGAGTGGAATGGAAAACTGCGTTTAATACAGAACAGGTCATTACAAGTACCTCATAATGCCGTTTGGCCTTTGCAATGCTCCGGCAGTTTTTTAGAAATTTATCCACAATGTCCTCCGAAATTTGTTGCAGCTATGTGTGCTGGTTTATCTCGATGATATCCTCATATTTTCCAATTCTCTAGAGAGCCACCACACAGATGTCTCCCGTGTGCTTCCGCAGCTGAGAGAAAATAACCTGTATTGTAAATTGGAGAAGTGCGAGTTCCATCGTGAACAGGTTAAATTCCTGGGTTATGTCATTTCCACTGCTGGTTTTTCGATGGACCCAGAGAAACTTTCGGCAGTCCTACAGTGGCCCCGACCCGTGGGTTTACATCCACTGCAACATTTTCTTGGCTTTGCCAATTATTATCGGATGTTTATTTGTAACTTTTCTTCTCTGGTCAAGCCCCTGACTGATATGACCAGAAAGGACGGCAACCCACAGAATTTGTCTCCAGATTCCATTAGGGCCTTTGAGAGTCTCAAGGCTGCCTTTGTTTCTGCTCCTGTGTTGGCACATCTTGATCCAATGATACCCCTTATCCTTGAGGTTGATGCATCTGAGACTGGAGTTGGCATCCTTCTGTCTCAACATCCTACCTCTGAGAGCGCGATGCATACTTGCAATTACGAGATTGGGGACAGAGAGTTGTTATTGATCATTTTGGCCCTTAAAGAATGGAGGCATCTCCTCAAAGGCACCACTGTGCCATAGGCTACCCAACGTTATCATCTCGGACAGGGGTTGTCAGTTTGTATCCAGGTTTTGGTGAGCCTTTTGTGCACAGTTGGGAATTCAGCTTTCCTTCTCTTTTGCGTATTGCATATCACCCAGAGTCTAATGGGGCAGCAGAACAAGCTAACCAGTCCTTGGAGCAGTTTCTACGTTGCTATATTCCTAACCACCATAACAACTGGTCAGACCTCTTACCTTGGGTGGAGTTTGCTCACAATAGTGCCATTAATACCGCTTCCTGATTGTCTTAGTTTATGGCAAATTAGGGGTTCCAACCATCCATGTTGCCTGACTTATTTGTTCCTCAGAGCATTCCTGCATTAGAGGAGCATCTCCGTGTACTTCGTTCCACTTCGGTACAGGTCCAAGAATCCTTGCACCATGCCAATGATAGGTACAGACTCAATGCTGACCGCAGTCGCCTACCTTTGCCTTCCTACCAAGTTGGGGAGAGGGTCTGGCTGTCACCTCACAACCTCTGACTCCGTGTTCCCTCACTGAAATTGGCACCACGGTTTATTGGGCTTTTCCGTATTTTTTTCACAGGATTAACCCAGTGGCTTAATCTTTAGACCTTCCTTCTAATATGCATATCTCTAATGTTTTCCATGTCTCCTTATTACAACCTTTGGTGTGCAACCGCTTCACCAGCTCGGTGCCACGTCCTCATCCAGTACAAGTTGAGAACCATGAGGAGTATGAAGTACAATCCATCATTGACTCCCATAGGTTCCGTGGGCACTTACAGTACCTGGTTCATTGGAAAGGGTACGGTCCCGGGAAGCACTCTTGGGTCTCATCTTTGGACGTACATGCCCCTGTCCTCCTTCGTGCTTTCCATAGACGTTTTCTCCTCAAACCTGGTGGTCCTCCGAGGGGGGGTGGTTGAGGAGGGGGATATTGTCAGGGCTGGGCTCAGCCCTCCCTTCTCATAGCTCAGGCTGCTCAGCTGTCGGTTAATTGCCTACACTCATTCCACAGTGACTTAGCTGATGATCATATCCTCCTCGTCATTCAGCCTGCTGGCTATGTAAGTTGCTTGGATCAGATCTCCTGTGCCTTTGCCTTGGTCAACATATCCGGATACTCTCTGGGGTGTTTTCCTGTTAAAAACTTTTGCCTGGCTGACTTCGCTTATGGTTCCTGATCCTGTTTGCTGCCTCTGACTACGCTGATCTCTGGATTCCTGTTTTACTGGCTTGTTCTGACTGCCTGCTCTGGTTACCAAACCCTGGCTATGTTTTTACTACGTTTGCACTGTTTGTACCATTTTACCATTTTAATAAATAGTGTGATTTTTTTTTTAACATTAGTCTTTTATTGATTTTTGCAGATATGAAAAACATGAGGTTTGATCATTCAATGCAATTAATAGAAACGCTAAACGATGGATGTCACTTGTCGCTTTTAACCAGTGTTAACATAGATCATCTACTGTATAGAATTAGACTGGTAACGCCTAAAAAGTAACATTGTAACATTTATTGAGCTTTGTATAGCAGTTTAATTTACTAGATCCTTAAATGGAGTAGTGCTTAGTGTGCAATATCTCTCTCTCTCTCTGGGCACCCCAACTGGGAGCAATCTGTGTCCAGGAGGCAAATCTACCCAATTCCTCATTTTTGTATGGTGAGCTAAAGAAAAATTACTATAAGATAACAACAAAGGAGTGAAGACATTTGAATGGTATACTTATTGTGTTGACACTTTTGTGCTTTCTTAATGAGAGGGACCTATGGCACTTCTAGGTCATATCATTGAAAATATTGTAGTCAGGTTTCATAGCCATTTTCTGTATATGTCTGGTGGTTGTGGTGGTTTAGCTATTCTTAAGCCAATTTACCCATGGTTGCCAGAGAGCTATCGTCTTGGCATGTGTACCTCTGCTAAAGGACAGCGATATTTCATATGGGGAGTTAGGATGAGCCGAACACCACCCGGTTCGGTTCGCACCAGAACTTGTGAACCAGAACTTGCGGGGTCACCCGTTAAGTAACGGGTGATCCCGCCCCCTCCGACGTCACAGGGAACGCCACAGGGAAGTCCCTGTCAAGTCCCCGTGCGGAGGGGTCAGAGGGCCCTCCGTTATTTAAGAACCGTCAGAAGAAGAGAAGCGTCACACAGCGGGAGCCTCCCATGGATGCGGAGCGGCCCGAGAACAAAGAAGAGTAGAAGACGCCGCGGAGGAAGATGCCGGACGAGAACACTGGAGGAAGAACCAGAAGAACCAGAAGAAGAAGAAGATGGAGGAAGAAACCGAAGGAGGATAGAAGATAGAAGAAAGAAGATGGAAAGAAGAAGCATGAGATCTGGGGGTCCCCTTGTTAAAGGGGGCTTCCAGATTCCGATAAGCCCCCCACCCACAGACCCCCACAACCACCGGCCAAGGGTTGTGGTGATAAGGCCCTTGCCCTCATCAACATGGGGACAAGGTGCTTTGGGGGGACCCCAAAGCACCCTCCCAATGTTGAGGGCATGTGTCCTGGTACAGTTCAGGAGGGGGGGCGCTCTATCATCCCCCCCTCTTTTCCTGCGGCCTGCCAGGTTGCGTGCTCGGATAAGGGTCTGGTATGGATTTTTCGGGGGACCCCATGCCAATTTTTTTTACATTTTGGCACAGGGTTCCCCTTAAAATCCATACCAGACCTGAAGGGTCTGGTATGAATTTTGAGGGGGAGACCCCTACGTCATTTTTTTTTAAATTTTGGCGCGGGGTTCCCCTTAATAACCATACCAGACCTGAAGGGCCTGGTATGGAATTTAGGGGGACCCCCATGCCAGTTTTTTTTTTTTAATTTTGGTTTGGTTCGGGGTTCCCCTGTGGGGAAATCCCATGCAGTTTTTATCAATGAACTTTTATGTGTATTGTCGGACCGGCAATTCATTATAGCCACGAGTAGTTTTAAATTGACTTTTTTCCTTTGAAATGTCATTTTGCTGTCAGACTGTTCTAAACACGGGAAAAATGCGCCCCTTTACAGGCATACTATAGACACCCCCCAGGTACGAAATTTAAAGGAATATTACACTTTTATTGTTTCACTTTAAGCATTATTAAAATCACTGCTCCCAAAAAAATGTCCATTTTTAAAACTTTTTGTTGCATTGATACATGTCCCCTGGGGCAGGACCCAGGTCCCCAAACCAAAAGGGGCTTTGTTGGATTTCCACAGTTTTGTTAGGTTTAATTTTGCTGCTAGAAGAACATGAGTTGTTATAATTCTAAATTGGAGTGGTATAGTGCCTATTGTAAGGTTTAGTAGGACGAGTGCTAGGGCCTGCGGTATATTTGTTTTTGCGATATCTCCCAATATTCTGAAGATGTGTGCCCAAAAGAGTTGTAGTACAGGGCAAGTTCAAAATAAATGGAATACATCTCCCCTTGCTCTATGGCACCTCCAAAATGAGTCAGAATGTTGGGGTCCAAAAGTGGCCAGCTTGTCAGGGGTCAGGTACCATCTCAATGAGATTTTTTGATACATCTCCCATAGAGAAGTGCAGTGAGTATATTTGAATATTGACCCAATTGCTTCTGTCAATTGTTGGTCTGAATAGGTTTTGCCCAGGTCTGATCCTGTATGTGTTTAATGCCCTTTTTTTGTCAGTGTGTTATTCCAAGATCTGGTGTTAGTGTGTTCATGGTCTCTATTGGGATAGGCGGGGAAATAGAATCCCTTGCGGGTATTGTAGATTTGGCCAACCTAAGCCATGCATTAACTGATGCTCTCATTGTTGTAGGGTATACTAAGGGGAGCAGGGATCCAAGTGGTATTTCTAGGATCCATGATGTTAAATCAGATCAGGATACGATTGAGGATTCAATGTGACCCCAAAGAGTTTTAGGGATAGGTTGAAACCAGTATCGTATTTGGGCTAGAATTGAGGCAATGTAATAGTCTTCAAAGTCGATATACCCCGTGCCTCCAACTAACCTATTTTTTTGTAAGGTATGAGCGTGTGCAGCAAGGTTTTTTCCCCTGCCATAAGTATTTGTTCAATGTAGTCTGGAGATTTTTGAAGTACTGTTTAGGGATAACTATGGGGATGGTTCTGAACAGGTAAAGCAGTTGGGGAAGGTGAAGCATTTTAAATGCAGCTAATCTCCCTGACCATGATAGTTTGTGTTTGGTTAAGGATTGTAGGTTGGAGTGGAGCTTTTCAGCGAATGGTTTAAAGTTGTAAAGAGATTTCTCACCCTTTTGGTAAGTTGAGTACCTAAGTATGATATACTACAGTCTGCCCATATATAAGGAAATTTACCTTGTAGTAGGATTTTGGTTGTGGCATCTAGACCTAGATCTAGTACAAAAGACTTATGCCGCGTACACACGAGCGGACTTGACGGCAGACTTGGTCCGGCGGACCGAAGTTCGTCAGATAATTCGATTGTGTGTGGGATCCAGCGGACTTTTTTTTCCCAAAAGTTCGACGGACCTAGAAATGAAACATGTTTCAAATCTTTCCGACGGACTCGAGTCTGGTCGAAAAGTCCGCTCGTCTGTGTGCTAGTCCGATGGACAAAAACCGACGCTAGGGCAGCTATTGTCTACTGGCTATGAACTTCCTTGTTTTAGTCCGGTCGTACGTCATCACGTACGAATCCGTCGGACTTTGGTTGATCGTGTGTAGGCAAGTCCATTCATTCAGAAGTCCGTCGGAAACTCCATCGAAAAGTCCGCCAGACCTAGTCCGTTGAAAAGTCTGCCCGTGTGTACACGGCATTAGTTTCATTTACCTTTAATATGACATCCTGCTGAACCAATGCAAAGTATATTTCCACCAGGGAAGAAGCCGGATTTTTGATCATGAGGATTACATCATCTTCAAATAAGCTAATTTTGTGGGATATTTGGCCTAGTTGGAAACCAGAGATTAGAGGGTTATATCTGATGTGGGCTGCTAGGGGTTCCATGAGTAGGTTGAAAATAAGAGGTGAACTTGGGCATCCCTGTCTGGTCCCATTGCTAATTTTAAACGGTTGTGAGAGCATGTCAGAGGAGTATACTCTCACTGAAGGGGTGGTATATAGTGCTAGTATCGCAGTTAACATTTTGCCTTGGAATCCAAATTTATGAAGGACTTGGTGTAAATAGGTCCAGTGAATCCTGTCGAACGCCTTCTCCGCATCCAGTGATAGGAGAAGAGAAGGCGTTCCGGTGGATTCCGCATGGTGGATAATATCAATGAGTCTTCTAGTGGTGTCAGATGCCTGGCTTCCTTTTGTGAATCCTGTTTGATCATCGTGGATAAGGGATGGTAGTATATCATGTAGGCGTGTTGCTATAATTTTTGCATACATTTTTATGTCTAGATTGAGAAGGGAAAATTTTGGGGGGTCGGCTCCTTCCCTGGTTTTGGGAGTGTTATTATTGTTGATTGGAGCATTTCAGATGGGAAAGAGGAAGAGGAAGCAGCGTTGTTGAAAATTGTGCTCATATGCGGGGCTAAGATGTGTGAGAATTGCTTATAGTATTCTCCAATCAAGCCATCAGATCCAGGAGATTTGCCTGCAGGTAGCTGTGTTATACTAGATTTCTTGGATTGTGAAGGGTGCGTTTAAGTATTTTTCCTGTTCGGTAGTTATTTTTGGAAGGTTAACATGGTTAAGAAAGGTATTGATATCTTCTAGGGAAGGTTGATGTGTGGATTGGTCATGACTGAGGTTATATAGATCACTGTAGTATGCTCTGAATGCGTCCGCTATGTGTTGTGGGTCTATTACTTTATCTTTTGTGTGGGGGTGGTATAGGTAAGCTAGCCTGGTCTTAGTGCGGTAACCTTTAATGCGGCATGCTAATGCTATCCCTGCTTTGTTGGATGTGGAGTATGATACTGCTTTTATTTTACTTTGCAGTTTGTCAAATGTTTCTAAGAGAAGTATCCGTAATTCCTGTCTAAGGCTCAAGATTTTTATCGAGCGGGAATCTTGGGGTTTAACCTTGTTCTGTTTTTCCAGATCAGTGATCTGGGACATAAGTGAGTCTATACGCTGTGTCCTCTCCCTCTTTTTACGTGTTCCCAATTGTATCAGAACCCCTCTGATGTAGGCTTTGTGCGCATTCCACACCATGGCGGGGTCGGACACAGATCCCATGTTGTGTGAGTAAAAAACTGTCTGTTGTTTTGCAAGATCTGTAGCGTGAGGCGATTGTTGTAGAAGGTAATTATTTACTCGCCACATGAATTTTGGGGGATTTGTTGATGCATCTGCAATGGAAATGCTGATAGGTTTGTGGTCCAACCATGTCACGGTGTGGATATCAGAGGATTGGGTTTTTTGTAAGAGCCATTTGTCAACCAGAAAGAGGTCTATGCAAGAGTACGATTTATGCACTGGTGAGAAATTTGTAAAGTCTCTTTCAGAACCATGGTGGCATCTTCAGACATCATAGAGTTCTTGTGTGAAGAAAATTTTTTGCAAATTTTTTCCTTCCTTTTGGCTGTTGATGTTGAATTTATAGGTTGTGTCCTCTCCCTCTTTTTACGTGTTCCCAATTGTATCAGAACCCCTCTGATGTAGGCTTTGTGCGCATTCCATTCCTCTTGGCTGTTGATGTTGAATCTAGGTGCGTATTGGGTGCAAGGTTAAAGTCCCCGCAAACGATGAGGTGGCCTTGTTGAATAGGCTTGAGTGAGCACATGACTTTGTTTAAAAACTGCATCTGGTGGTTATTAGGGGCATATATATTAAGTAAGGTGTACTTCATGTTGTTGATAGAACAGGTCAATATCACGTATAGACCGTTAGGGTCCAGGACTAAGTGGTGAAGTTGGAAGATAATGGAGTCTCTAATGGCAATTAATACTCCACGTTGTTTGGAGGAGAAGGAGGCTTGGTAGATGTGCGGGAAGTTCTTGTTTGAGCATTTGGGTGAAGCTGTGGAGGAGAAATGTGTCTCCTGTACACATAGTATATCGCATTTGTGGTCTTGAGCAGTCTTCCAAAGAGAGTGGCGTTTCAAGAGGAGGTTGAGACCGTGTGCATTGATAGATAATTTATTGAGTGGCATGTTCACTATTTTTGGTGGTGTGTGTGTGTGGGGCTTAGTCACTCACAGTTTGGCGACAAATCAGTAGGAAGCTCAGTTGTGGGAAGACGGTTGTCTTCCGAAATGAGGAGGTTTGGCTCTACGTTTCTGTGGTTCTTCGCCGTCTGAGCTGGAATGCTATATCTAGAAAAAAAAACTGTATAACAAGTAAAAATAAAGAAGAGGTTGCTGGGCAACGTTTCATAAGCGTAGCATAGAATTTAACGGAAAAAATAGGCTGAAATCAGCAAATTCTCTGGGGGGGTAAACAGTCAAGTGCAACAATAGGTTGTGTGAGCCTGAGGCCGGAGAAAACATTCCTGTCAGGATTACAAGCCCTTTAGGCATTGGTGTCAGCCTTGTTTGCCTTGTTGTTTATCAGAGTACCTTTCCCGTTGCTGTAGCGGGCGTTTTGTCACTGAGAATGGGTTGTTGTCTTGTGGTGGATCTATGATAATTCCCCATGCAAGGAGTAGTTTTATCCCTCCAGTTAAGGTGGAAATGGTATGAGAGTTTCCATTCCTGGTGACTAGTAAGGTCGCAGGTTATCTCCACTTGCATTGTATCTTGTGGTTATTCATGGCTTTTGTTACCGGGTTCAGGTATTTGGAGAGGTCAGGGAAAAGTTGGATCCTGTCAAATGGAGCTGGGAGAGCTGATTTGGGTCTGGCTGCTGTTAAGAGTTTTTCCTTAGCGTGGAAAAAGTGCACTCTCATAAGCACATCCCTGGGCACAGACACGGCCAGATGGACCAGTTTGGCTATTCTGTGGATCCTGTCTATAGTGATTTCAAGCAGTGTCGCATCAGGCAAAATAGCGCACATGAGGTCTTGGGCGAATTTATGGAGAGCTGTTGGTGGAACAGATTCGGGGACCCCCTTAATTTGACGTTGCTACGGCAGGATCTGTCCTCTAAATCTGCCAATTTAGATTTGATCCAGTGTTGCTCGTCCTTCACATCCTCATATGCATCTACAAGATCATTGATAGTGGTGGTGCTGTCCTCCATTTTGGTCTCAATGTATGTAATTCTGTCTCCCATAGTATGTATGTCTGAGGAGAATTTTGAGATCAAGAAGGAGAGATCTCTCACCAAGGAGGATTGAAGAGATAAGAGCATGTCCTTTAATTTTGTGTCTAATACAGGCTGTCCTGTGGTAGGAAATGCTGTCTCCGGGTGGCTCCACCCTCCGTTATTTAAGAATCGTCAGAAGAGGAGAAGTGTCACACAGCGGGAGCCTCCCGTCCCATCATGCTGGATGCGGAGCGGGCCAGAAGACAAAGGGAAGAAGACTCCGGCACCGCAGAGGAAGATGCGGGACGGACCGGCAATTCATTAATAGCCGCAAGTACTTTTAAATGACTCTTTTTCCTTTGAAATGTCATTTTGCTGTCAGACTGTTCTAAACACGGGAAACATGCGCCCCTTTACAGGCATACTATAGACACCCCCCCAGGTACGAAATTTAAAGCGATATTACACTTTTATTGTTTCACTTTAAGCATTATTAAAATCACTGCTCCTGAAAAAACGTCTGTTTTTAAAACTTTTTTTTGCATTGATCCATGTCCCCTGGGACAGGACCCAGGTCCCCAAACACTTTTTATGACAATAACTTGCATATAACCCTTTAAAATTAGCACTTTTGATTTCTCCCATAGACTTTTAAAGGGTGTTCCGCGGCTTTCGAATTTGCTGCAAACACCCCAAATTGTTCGCTGTTCAGCGAACTGGCAAACAGCCAATGTTCGAGTCGAACATGAGTTTGACTCGAACTCGAAACTCATCCCTAATCAGCATATGACTTTACAGAGGGAGGCAATTTCAATGCGCAGGCCAGCTTGACTCTTGTGGGGCACTTCCTGCAACTGCTGGGATTTAGGAACACAGTCCAGCAGAACAGAACGGGCAACTTCAGGCAAAGTCAACACAACTCCACTAGCACATTTTGTAATCCACTTTGGTCAAGATGAACTTGTCACAGTCTTTCAATAGCTGAATGGTGTTACTAATAGCGATGAGGAGCAAGTAGTTGAACAGACTTTCCAGATGCTCCAATAGTGGTAGGGCAAAGTTGCACATCAACTTGTTTAGGCTTCCGAGCAATGACACAGTGTGGGTTACTCAGCAACCATAATCCCAGGTTAGTGACAATAAGATTTTCGGCCCCTGCCACAGGCCGTAGGCACAAAGTGAACATGGTATGGATGATATAGTCCTTAGCCCCTGCCACGGGCAATGCATAACTTTACAGAACAGCAACAATAATTGCAGTGGACCTTTGCAGTTTTAGCACAATCCACCCAACCTTTTTATTCTAAGGAACTTGCATGACAAGGAACATCAGATGTACAGTGGGAACGGAATGTATTCAGACCCCCTTAAATTTTTCACTGTTTGTTATATTGCAGCCATTTGCTAAAATCATTTAGGTTCACTTTTTTCCCTCATTAATGTACACACAGCACCCCATATTGACAGAAAAACACAGAATTGTTGACATTTTTGCAGATTTATTGAAAAAGAAAAACTGAAATATCACATGGTCCTAAGTATTCAGACCCTTTGCTGTGACACTCATATATTTAACTCAGGTGCTGTCCATTTCTTCTGATCATCCTCAAGATGGTTCTACACCTTTATTTGAGTCCGGCTGTGTTTGATTATACTGATTAGGAAACTTGATTAGGAAAGCAACACACCTGTCTATAGAAGACTTTACAGCTCACAGTGCATGTCAGAGCAAATGAGAATCATGAGGTCAAAGGAACTGCCTGAAGAGCTCAGAGACAGAATTTTGGCAAGGCACAGATCTGGCCAAGGTTACAAAAAAATTTCTACTGCACTTAAGGTTCCTAAGAGCACAGTGGCCTCCATAATCCTTAAATGGAAGACATTTGAGACGACCAGAACCCTTCCTAGAGCTGGCTGTCTGGCCAAACTGAGCTATCGGGGAGAAGAGCCTTGGTGAGAGAGGTAAAGAAGAACCCAAAGATCACTGTGGCTGAGCTACAGAGATGCAGTTGGGAGATGGGAGAAAGTTGTAGAAAGTCAACCATCACTGCAGCCCTCCACCAGTCAGGGCTTTATGGCACAATGGCCCGATGGAAGCCTCTTCTCAGTGCAAGACACATGAAAGCCCGCATGGAGTTTGCTAAAAAAACACCTGAAGGAATCCAAGATGGTGAAAAATAAGATTCCATTGTCTGATGAGACCAAGATAGAACTTTTTGGCCTTAATTCTAAGTGGTATGTGTGGAGAAAACCAGGCACTGCTCATCACCTGTCCAATACAGTCCCAACAGTGAAGCATGGTGGTGGCAGCATCATGCTGTGGGGGTGTTTTTCAGCTGCAGGGACAGGACAACTGGTTACAATCGAGGGAAAGATGAATGCGGTCAAGTACAGGGATAGCCTGGACAAAAACCTTCTCCAGAGTGCTCAGGACCACAGACTTGGCCGAAGGTTTACCTTCCAAAAAGACAATGACCCTAAGCACACAGCTAAAATAACGAAGGAGTGACTTCACAACAACTCCGTGACTGTTTTTGAATGGTCCAGCCAGAGCCCTGACTTAAACCCAATTGAGCATCTCTGGAGACACCTAAAAATGGCTGTCCACCAACGTTTACCATCCAACCTGACAGAACTGGAGAGGATCTGCAAGAAGGAATGGCAGAGGATCCCCAAATCCAGGTGTGAAAAATTTGTTGCATCTTTCCCAAAAAAGATTAATGGCTGTATTAGATCAAAAGGGTGCTTCTACTAAATACTGAGCAAAGGGTCTGAATACTTAGGACCATGTGATTTTCAGTTTTTCTTTTTTAATAAATCTGCAAAAATGTCAACAATTCTGTGTTTTTCTGTCAATATGGGGTGCTGTGTGTACATTAATGAGGAAAAAAATGAACTTAAAGTGGAGTTCCACCCACTTTTACAACTCTTCAGCATCCCTCACTAAACTGTGCACTGTAAACGAATTGGATATTTTAAAATATTTTTTTATCAGCACCTACTTTATATCTGCTGTATTCATTTTTCACTTCCTCCTCCCTGGCCGTGGCCCATCACATCATTTCCTGTTTGCAATGCCTTCTGGGAAGGGGCGGCAACTTCCTCTGACACTGCTGTTGCTATGGAAACCTGACCTGAAACCTATTACACTGCTTGTGCTGCACTGAGCATGTGCGAGATCTGCAAGGATGAGATGCAGGAAGAAATACAGTCTGGCTTCAGATGCCCACACTTAAGATGGCTACCGCCTGCTGTAAGTTTATAAAATAACAAAGTACTGCTATAAACTAACAAAACAGACCTTAGTTTACAGACTAACTTTACTAGAATACATTAAGCTTGTGTATTTTTATTTAAAAAGTATAATTTCGGCCGGAACACCACTTTAAATGATTTTAGCAAATTGCTGCAATATAACAAAGAGTGAAAAATTTAAGGGGGTCTGAATACTTTCCGTCCCCACTGTAGATGCAGACAATCTCAGGCCTAATACTGGAGGCTTGGATAGTAGAAAGAATTTCCTCCTCTATAGACTCACACTGTTGCTCAACATCACTTTCAGACCACCTCTCAAGCCACAACATAGTATCCGAAAATAGTTCAGAGATCCGATCAGACAGAATATTGGAATCTGATTCAGTGGAATACTCTTCAGCCGGGAGCAAGTTGCGTTTTGATCTAACAGCAGCAGACTTTTCAAACTCTGCTCCCCTAGTGGCCACAGGTTTTACAGTCCCCACAGGCACACTGCCCTCACTCACATCAGGCTTACCAGGTTCAGTTGTCTTCTCCCCAGGAGGTTCCATCATCAAAGAACACAGGTGAGCCCGACCACGGCCTAGGGAGATAACTGGAATACCTGACTTTGGAGCAGCTACAATGGTTGAAGGAGCAGCCACTTCAGTAAGCCGAGTGACAGCGGCAGGGTTCTCAGGAGCTTCCTGAGCTGGAATGGCGACACACTTGTACCAATTCATCTGTAGTTCCCGTGGGGGTAGACCGATGCCCGAAACATAGACTTTCCAGTCCGACATTGAGACTCCGAACTGCGCCATACTCTCCGCTTGATAAAAGTGCCGCAACACGTGTACTGGTAATGGCGGTGTGCACAGCAGTGTCTCCTTCCCCTCCCCTGCAATTCCTCCCCCTGCCAAGGGATGGGTTCACATGCTCTCCAGAAACTTTAGCGCCCGCCTTCTTCCTCGTGCCGTGGCCAAAACTTTAATGGAGTCTGCCTTAACCCCTGCAGCACTGGCGTAAAGTGACAAAAGACCAGGCTAACACTCTCCCGTGAGCAATAATAAGACACGTTGGCTCTTCCCCACATACAGTCAAGTCCATAAATATTGGGACATCAACACAATTCTTTGCAAAAAAGATTGAAGGTTCCCCATGGGGTTTTTTAGCAGCAAATATAAATCGAAAAGAGTTTTATATTAAAATAGATTTTATTAACAAAATACTCTGGACATAGATTAAACAGTACAAAGATTTAAAACATGAGCTCCGGTTTACATGATACGAGACACAATGGGTTGGATAACAGATCAGACAATTAATAATGTATAAAAATTATTATAGGGGGCATGCATCCAACTATGCTACCTGCAATATTGAACAAGGTTATATTATCCGATGTTTGGAAAAAGCCCCAATGCATTTCGACCTTATTGGGTCATGGTCTTTCTCAGGGGGTCCTTATATTTCTATGAGTACATCAGAAAAAAACATCTTAGTATTATTTAATATATCCTATACATGTATTAATCTGAGGTAGTCACTTTTTATTTACCCTCTATACCGTGTGGACTCCTTTATCTGGAGACTTCTTTAAAAGAGCATAAAAGAAAACAGAAGATTCCCCCACTTGTGACCCTGGATTCTGCTGAAAAGTCGTCCCTACCTGCATCCTCAATGGGGAGGCAAAACCGACCCATGAGGCTTGCAAGTGGTGACAGATAAAAAGTGCCCCCCACGCACAAGGCAAGAGGAGAGAAAAGGAGAAACAGGGCACCTGAAAGTTACTATGAGGATAAAAATTAGTATATTGTATATATTGTATGTATTGAAATATATTAGATTATGTTAATGTTCTAACCCGAATGCATGTAATTTTTATATATAGAGTAAGGAGCAAAGAGCAATTTATTTCAGGAGAGAAAGAAGAAAAGAAAGAAAAGAAATTTTCTTTTCTTTTTAAATTTTTTTTAAAAGTTACTAAAAAAGTGTATGTATTAGTGTATTTCGTACAGATTACTAAAGATATATATATCACTGTACATCATGATTTTATTTGGAGAAAATAAATATCCCCTCAGATTATAACTTTATCTGGGCTCTAATCAAAGTGTCTGTGCCCAGGAAAAGTGAAGGAAGTGATAAAAAGTGATGGAGGTGCAAAGTAACACAATAGTGAAAGGGGGATCATGCATCTTCATCCCCTAAAGAGTTGCTAAAGTACAATAGTGCAAAAATGTGAACGTGAAAAAAATAAATAAATAATGCAATAATAAATACTAGCAATAAAAGATTGCATGCAAAAAAGTGAAAAGGTACTATCAAAGAATTATACCAAAACATAAAGAAACACCAGGAAGTGCATTAGACTTGATAAATAAAATCGGATATTCCTAAAATAAAGTGAATAATGTGGACATAGAGGTGACAGTGAGCAGAAGGTGCCACTGAGTTATAGCGCTGGTGCTGAAAAAAGGTGCCTCAGCAGATATAAACGAAGCTGCCAAGGATACTAAGTGCTGAAAAAGTGAGTGAAAGTAAACATACTGTAAATGTGAAGTGAAGTGCCACTGTGGGTTAAAGTGCTAGTGCTGGAATGTAATCCCTCAGCAGATATAAGAGAAACTGCCAGGGATGCTGAGTACTAGAAAAGTGAAAGAAACATTTCAATACATATACAATATACTAATTTGTATCCTCATGGTAACTTTCAGGTGCCCTGTTTCTCCTTTTCCCTCCTCTGGCCTTGTGCGTGGGGGGCACTTTTTATCTGTCACCACTTGCAAGCCTCACGGGTCGGTTTTGCCTCCCCATTGAGGATGCAGGTAGGGACGACTTTTCAGCAGAATCCAGGATCACAAGTGGGGGAATCTTCCGTTTTCTTTTATGCTTTTTTAAAGAAGTCTCCAGATAAACAAGTCCACACGGTATAGAGGGTAAATATAAAGTGACTACCTCAGATTAATACATGTATAGGATATATTAAACAATACTAAAATGTTGTTTTTTTCTGATGTACTCATAGAAATATAAGGACCCCCTGAGGAAGACCGTGACCCAATAAGGTCGAAATGCATTGGGGCTTTTTCCAAACATCGGATAATATAACCTTGTTCAACATTGCAGGTAGCATCATTGGATGCATACCCCCTATAATAATTTTCATACATTACTAATTGTCTGATCTGTTATCCAACCCATTGTGTCTCGTATCATGTAAACCGGAGCTCATGTTTTAAATCTTTGTACTGTTTAATCTATGTCCAGTGTATTTTGTTAATAAAATCTATTTTTTATATAAAACTCTTTCCGATTTATGTTTGCTGCTAAAAAACCCCATGGGGAACCTTCTATTTTTTTTGCAAATATCTGTCTCGGGGTGTGCAGCCTTATCAGACTCTTTATAGGTGTCCTCCTATGTTATCGACAAAATTCTAATCTTTTTGGCTCCATACACCACCACAATGGATTTAAAATTAAACGAACAAGATGCGCTTTAACTTCAGACTTTCAGCTTTAATTTGAGGGTATTTACATTGAAGTCAGGGGAACGGTGTAGGAATTACAACAGTTTGTATATGTGCCTCCCACTTTTTAAGGGACCAAAAGTAATGGGACAGATTAACAATCATCCATCAAACTTTCACTTTTTAATACTTGGTTGCAAATCCTTTGCAGTCAATTACAGCCTGAAGTCTGGAATGCATAGACATCACCATACGCTGGGTTTCAACCCTGGTGATGCTCTGCCCGGCCTCTACTGCAACTGTCTTCAGTTCCTGCTTGTTCTTGGGGCATTTTCCCTTCAGTTTTGTCATCAGCAAGTGAAATGCATGCTCAATCGGATTCAGGTCAGGTGATTGACTTGGCCATTGCATAACATTCCACTTCTTTAAAAAACTCTTTGGTTGCTTTCGCAGTATGTTTCGGGTCATTGTTCGTCTGCACTGTGAAGCGCCGTCCAATGGGTTCTGAAGCATTTTGCTGAATATGAACAGATAATATTGCCCAAAACACTTCAAAATTCATCCTGCTGCTTTTGTCAGCAGTCACATCATCAATAAATACAAGAGAACCAGTTCCATTGGCAGCCATACATGCCCACGCCATGACACTACCACCACCATGCTTCACTGATGAAGTGGTATGCTTTGGATCATGAGCAGTTCCTTTCCTGCTCCATCTTCCCATCACTCTGGTACAAGTTGATCTTGGTCTCATCTGTCCATAGGATGTTGTTCCAGAACTGTGAAGGCTTTTTTAGATGTTGTTTGGCAAACTCTAATCTGGTCCTCCTGTTTTTGAGGCTCACCAATGGTGTACATCTTGTGGTGAACACTCTGCATTCACTCTGGTGAAGTCTTTTCTTGATTTTTGACTTTGACACACATACACCTACCTCCTGGAGAGTGTTCTTGATCTGGCCAACTGTTGTGAAGGGTGTTTTTTTCACCAGGGAAAGAATTCTTTGGTCATCCACCACAGTTGTTTTCCATGGTCTTCCGGGTCTTTTGGTGTTGCTGAGCTTTCTTTCTTTTTAAGGATGTTCCAAACAGTTGATTTGGCCACACCTAATGTTTTTGCTATCTTTCTGATGGGTTTGTTTTGTTTTTTCAGCCTAATATGGCTTGCTTCACTGATAGTGACAGCTCTTTGGATCTCATATTGAGAGTTGACAGCAACAGATTCCAAATGCAAATAGCACACTTGAAATTAACTCTGGACCTTTCATCTGCTCCTTGTAAATGAGATAATGAGGAAATAACACACACCTGGCCATGGAACAGCTGAACAGCCAATTGTCCCATTACATATGGTCCCTTAAAAAGTGGGAGGCACATATACAAACTGTTGTAATTCCCACACCGTTCACCTGATTTGGATGTAAATACCAAATACCAATATCAAATTAAAGCTGAAAGTCTGCAGTTAAAGCACATCTTGTTTGTTTCATTTCAAATCCATTGTGATGGTGTATAGAGCCAAAAAGATTAGAATTGTGTCGATGTCCCAATATTTATGGACCTGACTGTAGCTTAGAGGGATAATGACATAGTCTATGAGGAACAGAGATGTTGCTTGCCACCTTCCCATGGAGCCAGATGAAATCCTGGGATAGTTGCAGACCGTTGCTACGGATGACCCCTGTAGGAATCACACTTTTGCTCCACGTTGGGCGCCAAATGTAGCGGTGTCCCCGACCCCTAGAGACGATGGTGACCTCCAGAGTTAAGGAGAGCTGACATCCTTCCTTGTAGAGTGGGTTACTAGGCATAGTGGGTGTATTGCAATAAGGAATAATTGGGCGCCAATCACTTTTTGGATGTGAACAAAAGAGATTTATTGTCTCTTAACAAGAACTGGGGGAGAGAGGGTTAGGGCCAGGACACCCTTGGGCAGATGCAATAGCAATTAGCAGACTCTGAGACAAAATAGGCAGACAGCTATACAGGTTGAGGGCCTTTAAGCTGGTTGCAGCACTGTATTTGTATAACTGCTGTCTCCTATGGCAACTGAACTCTCCAACTTTAAAGTAGATCTGCACACTTAAAAGAGAAGTATGGAAAAAAAATTTTTATCCCATAATCATACTTACCTAGGTGGATTCAGCATCGGACTGATACTGCATCTGTCCCCTGGCATCTCTGCACTGAGAACTGAGAGGTCGAACATCGCGGATGGCTCGGTTCTCACAGATCCCAGAGCAGAGAGCTGCTGCCTATCAGTCAGCAGCTCTCCTGCTCTGCTCCTCCTTGTTCACTGGAGAGCTGAGCAGTGGAGGGGCGGGGAGCGGCCGTCTTAGCGGCTCGCTGAGAGGCTGAGACGGCCATCAGTCCAGGCATATGGCGGATCCAGACTTCTAAGATCGGGATGACGTGGTGCCTGGACTAATTACAGTGACATCAGAAGAGAGCTGAGTCAGCAGAGGACTTCAGACCACTCTCGGGTCACAAGAGTGCAAAACGAATAGCACTCCTGTGACCCAGAGGAGAAGCCCAGCCAAACGAGCCCAGCCAAGGACTTCTCCTTTAACTCAGTGTCCCCGGTTGCAGATCTTCACTCACATCTCACAGACTCTTGCTGTAGATTTTCTCACTGAGCTCCCAATCTTCTCACCAGACCTTCAGATCCCAGCCGCCCGCTGGATCCCCTGACCTCTTCCACAGCTAACCCGCTGTACACTCCAAGCGTCACTTACGCTACCTGCTAGGTCCCTGGCTTGGCTCTCAGCTAACTCATTGAATCATTTTCAAGTGTCCCTGACTTGAACGCTGGAGCTTTCCCAACTTGTTCAATGTCCACAGTTAGTGAAAAAGGCTGCTCTGGTACTTCTTCAGACTTCACAAAACTGGGCTCTGATAACAGAAGTTGTCCCTTACTGGCGACTGTGTCCCCTTTATCTCTGACCTCTGGTTCTTACTCGCCTCTGGTAATAGGAGTGGTCGTCCCATGTGACAACTGCTTCTCCTTCACCTCTGGCAATACTCGGTTCCCCATGCGCCTGAACCTTTGCAACAATCAGACTCCCCTCAGGCTGAGCCTCTACAGACGTGGCTAGGCCTCAGGCTTCAGGACTAACCTTCAGCTGTTGGTTCACATATGACCCCCAGGCCTTAGCCTGGGGCTAAAAGAACACTGATCACCTGACTCCTTTCCTTTCCCTTAAATAGACTATCCCAGCATGCAAAGTAGCTACTCTGATTGGCTGAGAAATGATGTCTATTCATAACCTGAACTCAAAGTGATCTTATCATTCGAATGCCAAAGGCAGCAGTGCCACCTATTGACAGAAGAGTGAGAGATGCACCAAATCCAGATTTAGGGAAAAAATATGTGAATCCCCTAACAATCAGCCAGGCTAGTTACCACCTAGTAAACTAGATTTGTTAGCAACCCTGCCTAACATCAGGGTGCTACACCTACAAGAAAAAGTGTTCAATAAATCTAAACTTTTAGGGACCTGGAGGCAGATTTCCAAGTACAATTTACTGAACAACAATAGCAGACAGCCTGGAGCTCAATTTATAAGTCCACTAGTCGCACTTCATTATAGGAACTAACACATAAAATATCAATGAGATGGTACCTGACACCGCAGGTGCACACACATTTTTTCTTCTTGTTCTGTCAGGAACAATAAGGAAAAAAACGTTTATACATCATGGACAGTTCTTTTCTGGAGTTCCTGGTGGGAGGGACAAACAGGCTCAATAAAAGAGTTAAATGCTTAAATGAACCTCACCCTTGTGACAGGAAAGTTCTTCCATCGGGCACAGGGTGGCAGGCTGATCCATTCCTGCAAATCGGGAAAAAAAAACAAAAGAAAGAACACATGCTGCAACTTCCCAGCAGTCTATGTGGCTTATTCCATGTATTCTGCGACTCCTCACAGTCCTCTTTAGGCATAGAAACCAGGATTGGGCAACCTCATGGTCCCCTCCTTCTTCCCAGGAGACCGAATAAAACTGCTTTGGCCGACCCACCCTGAACACAAGTACCCGGTCTCTATAAATCAATCTCCCAAGCCTCCATTCCTCCCAAATGTCTCAGTCTTGCACCCGCAATGGCTTGGGAATGTGTAGGTAGTCCCAGACTATGTTGTCCTTCCATTCCTCCCGGAAGCTCTCTACGACGTCCATAGTCTTGGGAGGGACATATGGGAAGTCCAGAGCTACCCTCCTCTGCTCTTTGAAAACAGGAGAATCTTGGTAACTCTTTAGGATTCCCTGTTCCCTGAAGGCATCTGAGGCCCTCACAACCCACTGATGTTAGGTGGGCGGTCTGGTCTGGATAGTGGAAGGCCTGTTTAGAAAGAGCTGCCGGCTACTTGTCAGGGTTCCTGCAGCTTGCTCAGGCCTCACTGATGGCTCTGGCCCTTCTCCACTGTAAAGGACTTGGGATTCCCCAGTTTCCCACTCCTCTTCAGAGTCTTCGCTAGGGGACGACCACTCCACCAACCTTTCAAGAGACCCAAACTTGGCCTGCACTCTGGGGGAACCCCAATCAATGACCTGGCCCTTGCTTTCCCTGTCCAGCTCCCCTGAAGGCGCACCTTCCTCTGACAAAGGCTCCCTCCAGACAGGGATGGCAAGGGACTTAGAGCTGGCTGGCCTTTCAGGGGTTGCATCTGGCTCCTGCATGGCAGTACTTACAGTCACTAGGCCCCTGGCCAGGCCACAGTTCACAACAGTCTCTCCTCTAGGGATGAGCCGAACACCCCCCTGTTCGGTTCGCACCAGAACATGCGAACAGGCAAAAAATTTGTTCAAACACGCGAACACCGTTAAAGTCTATGGGACACGAACATGAATAATCAAAAGTGCTAATTTTAAAGGCTTATATGCAAGTTATTGTCATAAAAAGTGTTTGGGGACCTGGGTCCTGCCCCAGGGGACATGGATCAATGCAAAAAAAAGTTTTAAAAACGGCCGTTTTTTCGAGAGCAGTGATTTTAATAATGCTTAAAGTGAAACAATAAAAGTGTAATATTCCTTTAAATTTTGTACCTGGGGGGTGTCTATAGTATGCCTGTAAAGGGGCGCATGTTTTCCATGTTTAGAACAGTCTGACAGCAAAATGACATTTCAAAGGAAAAAAAGTAATTTAAAACTACTCGCGGCTATTAATGAATTGCCGGTCCGACAATACACATAAAAGTTCATTGATAAAAACGGCATGGGAATTCCCCACAGGGGAACCCCGAACCAAAATTAAAAAAAAAATGGCATGGGGGTCCCCCTAAATTCCATAACAGGCCCTTCAGGTCTGGTATGGATATTAGGGGGAACCCCGGCCAAAATTTAATTTCCCAAAAGGAATCCCAAAGAAATTGTCAAAAACTGTCTCTTGTCATTTTTAACATTTTTGACACTTTTTTTGTGAAATGGTAGGGGTACTTTTGTACCCCCTTACCATTTCACACAGGCGGGAGGGCCGGGATCTGGGAGTCCCCTTGTTAAAGGGGGCTTCCAGATTCCGATAAGCCCCCTGCCCGCAGACCCCCACAACCACTGGGCAAGGGTTGTGGGGATAAGGCCCTTTTCTCCATCAACATGGGGACAAGGTGCTTTGGGGGGCTACCCCAAAGCACCCTCCCAATGTTGAGGGCAAGTGGCATGGTACAGTTCAGGAGGGGGGGTGCTCTCTCGTCCCCCCCTCTTTTCCTGCAGCCTGCCAGGTTGCGTGCTCGGATAAGGGTCTGGTATGGATTTTTGGGGGGACCCCACGCCATTTTTTTAAAAATTTTGGCGCGGGGTTCCCCTTAAAATCCATACCAGACCTGAAGGGACTGGTATAGATTTTGAGGGGGGCCCCCACGCCATTTTTTAAAAAAAAATTTGGCCGGGGTTCCCCTTAATATCCATACCAGCCCTGAAGGGCCTGGTATGGAATTTAGGGGGACCCCCCACGCCATTTTTTTTAACATTTTGGTTCGGGGTTCCCCTGTGGGGAATTCCCGTGCTATTTTTTATCAATGAACTTTTATGTGTATTGTCAGAAAAAAAGGAGGGGAAGGCCGGAGGCCAGGTGGGACTTTAAATGAGGCAGTAGACAGATTGGAGTAAGATAAAAAATGTGTACAAGTTTATTGGTGGAAAATTCTGGGTATACAACACATGTAAAGGGTTACGTGTGCATGCGCACAAACCGTAGCCTACATGAATGCATATGTATACAGACAGTCAAAAATTGTGTGTCTAACCATATATACCTGTTGCAGATGTACACTGTACAATAAATACATATATATATATATATATATATATACTGGGGAGCACAAAACACATGGTGTAAAAAGTGAGTGTGAAAATAAAATAATGAGGTACATCAAAACATTAATAACTGTCAAATCCAATTAAAAGCCCAGTGGCTGCATCCTTGGTGCCCGACGCGTTTCTGGGAATACACTTCTTCAGGGGCGGATGCTACAGGATTTCTGAAATCACAAAGTATGAAGGATTCAAAAAGTAGAAATAAATACAACCAGAAAGGACAATGTGTCAATTTCTGGGTACTCACGATGTAACCAGACTGTGGTACAGGGCAGGGACTGGGCAAGGAAAATGCCCTCCCCCGGGGCTGGGGTGGCAAGCAATCCAACGCAAGACAGGCACATACCGGCATCATCCCCAAAGCACAACCATCCTCTGCACAACATAGCCAATCATGGGTGGGATGGTGGACAAGAGTCTAAAGTGGATAAATAAATCCATAAAAATGGTCACAGTGCTGACACTCAAGAGTAAGGGGAGTAGGGAATTATAGTATATTCATAGAGTGTTACCTTGAGGTGCTTAAAACCGAAGCTGACCAACGATATGGCGTCTGCACTAGTGTGGAAAGGAGAGGAAAGGAAAATGTGCCCGGGGCGACGCCTAATATGCGTCCCGACCGCGCCGGTGATTGCCACCGACGTCACGCTAGCAGGCCGGCGGTACGTGGGGCGGGGCCCCTGCTCAATGGCAGGGACCCGCCCAGGCTGACGTCACTGCGCCCAAAATTGGAGCAACATATAGTTGCACACAACTATGTGTGTGGACCATTGAGGTACACTACCACACATAAAAAAAAAACAATTGTAGCCAGCAGGGGAAAACTGCCTAGCAACTGTCTACTGCCTCCATTTATGTGTATTGTCGGACCGGCAATTTATTAATAGCCGCGAGTAGTTTTAAATGACTTTTTTTCCTTTGAAATGTCATTTTGCTGTCAGACTGTTCTAAACACGGGAAACATGCGCCCCTTTACAGGCATACTATAGACACCCCCCAGGTACGAAATTTAAAGGAATATTACACTTTTATTGTTTCTCTTTAAGCATTATTAAAATCACTTCTCCCGAAAAAACTGGCGTTTTTAAAACTTTTTTTTGCATTGATTCATGTCCCCTGGGGCAGGACCCAGGTCCCTAAACACTTTTTATGACAATACCATGCATATAAGCCTTTATAATTAGCACTTTTGATTTCTCCCATAGACTTTTAAAGGGTGTTCTGTGGCTTTCGAATTTGCCATGAACACCCCACATTGTTCGCTGTTCGGCAAACTGGCGAACAGCCGATGTTCTAGTCGAACATGAGTTTGACTTGAATTCGAAGCTCATCCCTACTCTCCTCCATCGATGTCCTCATTATTCATGGAGGGGTCACCAGGCCACAACTCCACTTGGCCTTTAGGGGGTGATTCCAGGCTCTCTCCGGCCTTCCGGTTCTAACGCGGCTGTAGACTACAGAGTCCTGATAGCAGGTCTACAGTGTAGTACTGCAGCTCTTGCTGGATGGGTCCCAGCCGGGTGAGTGGCTCCCCACAATGGCCACACTGGGCCCATGGCAGTGACCACCGCAGTCAGAATCTGGCAAACTGGACAGAGCAGGCAGAGTCGCTCCGCTACATCAATCACTCCCAGGGCCAACCCTCCACAGAGCTCCAGCTGGACACTGGTGTCCACCAGTGCCCACTACTGCGTATCAGACAACCATTGTAAGGTAGGTAGCAGCCGTCTACCCTCCGCCATCTTCCTCTGCCCCGTGGTGTCTGCTGCTAGTAGGAAACTTTTGGTCTTCTCCAGGGCGTGCCACCGCCCCCTCGCTTCCAGATAGGCTGGTGCCTGTGGAACTGATAGGCAGGCTCCTCCCTGGGCACACTGCTGTAATCCCTTGTTGAACATACTGAAGCTGGCAGGCATGCTGACGCTAGCAGGACTTGTCCAGGCATGTCGCTCAGCACCGACTGTGCCCAAGCAACTAAGGGCAGATGACCGCTGACTTGTCCGGTGGTTTCCGGTAGCAACAGTAAAGATTGTAGCCAATGCCTCCCTGTAGAGACCTGGTATAACATAGGCACCCGCAAGCTGCTTCTGATCACCCCGGGCAACAGTGGACATTCTCAGGCTTACTTTACTGTCTTTATCAGGGGTTTGGAGCAAAGTTCAAGATGTCGAGCATTAGCAAAACGCTGGACATATTTGTAATCCACAGTGAAACGTCCAGTAATAGCAGAACGCTGGACGTGTTTGTAATCCATAGGCGTGGTAACCCGGCGTTGTTGTCACGGGTAAAAGCACATAGTGGACAGTTCCTAAATTGCAGGATTGGTACAAGTGTCCGTCTCAGCACCGGTTGGGGCAACTGGGTAGCAGGAACAATAAGTAGCGACAGTCCTTGCTGGTTGCAATGGATATTGGCACTTGTTACAGCACTGAAACAGTATGCAGAGCACACAAGTCCTTCCCATGAGTTCAACCCTCAATGGTGGCGGAGCAAAAAGTTCCTCGGCTCAGTCAACCTCGGTTGCTAGGGGCAATGACTGGCAAATTACCTGTGAACAGGTGGTCCCGGAACAAGCCCCCAAATGTAGCTGTACCCCCGTAGGGGCTGCTGAGTAATGTGACCCACCTGTCACCCTGCCCAGCCAGGCATTCGCTTCCAGACATTCCAAGACAATGAACAAGTTCATCAGCTTTTTTTTGTATTGAGGGATTAGAACTTGGATGGGGTTAAGGAATTCATGGGATGCCCAGAAAAAGATTCTTGCATGGTTTGGAACAATTTAGAACTCTCCTCCTGCATGACATTTGCTGCAGCCTATTTCTCCTTCTCCCTCTAGCACAATTCTTCAGGTTCAGCTAACACATGGTTAAACATGATAGTGGTTTCAGCCAGGCCTTAGAAAAAGTGCCTTATTACAGGCAGGGTCCGCGGGCCCCTATTGTTTAGCAAATTAAAGTTCTGATGCTAGCTGCCCTCTTTGGTGGACTACTGCTCCTAGGCAGTCCACTTCAGACTCTGACATCCCTCCTGGCTGCAGTTGCCTGCTTTCACCACCCTTGACACTACAGTCCTTACTGGCTCTACATCCATCTCAGATTGCATCCTCCCAATCTGCTCCGGCATGCCTCCCCCAGTGTTCCTGGCTGTGTATCACTCACCAACACCTGGTGGATCCCTCCTGGAGACTTGCCCAGCAGTATTTCCCGCTGTCCTCTCCTGTTCCTGTTCAGGACACCCCTTGGGTTGTGTGGGGTTCCTGTTCAGCTGCGAGCAACTGGCCCAAGGTCACCCCCCCAGACTAGGGGACTTCCTCAAAGGCCCCGACAGCCTCACACTCCATCTTAAGTTCTTCCACCTCAAACAACTCCTCCTCAGCTGGGCTGACCCTAAGTATTTAAGGAGGCCTGCCCCCTGCCAATCCAGGTTGGGGATTGGTCAGTGCTCCTTAGAACACCCCAGATAGCCACACCCTTCTTCCACTCCTTACTTCTAGAAGCCTCTAGAATCAGAAGGGAGGTAACCGAAAGATGAAGCCAGCTTTCAGTCACCAGCCTACTCTAGACCACTCCCAGCCCTACAGATCAAAACAATCAGGCCTAGCTTTTGGCTAGGCCTGCTTAAAGTTACCTGCTCTCTCAAAAATCTCACTCAAGCACCTATACTAGGTAGAGGGTGCTACACTACCAATAGTTTAATGTTTATTTAACTTTGCTTGTACTACTAAAAAGTGTATGGGGACCCAGGTACTGCCCCAAGGGACATGTATCAATGCAAAAAATTTTTTTTCAAAACTGACGTTTTTTCAGGAGTAGTGATTTTAAGAATGCTTAAAGTGAAACAATAAAAATGAAATATTCCTTTAAATATCGTGCCTGGGGGTCCCCTTAGTCTGCTTGTAAAGTAGCACATTTTACCCATGTTTATAAAAGTACTGCAGCAAAATTACATTTCTAGAGGAAAAAATGTACTTAAAAAATAATTTAAAAAACTGCGTGCCCCCCCCCCCCCCCCCCCCCCAGTCTATACCAGGCCCTTTGGGTCTGGTATGGATTTTAAGGTGAACTCCACGCCAACATTTAAAAAAAAAAATGGCGTGGGGGTCCGCCCAAAATTCATACCATACCATACAAAAAAACGTCATGGGTTTCTTAATTCTGTCACAGGGCTCCCCTTAACCACTTCAATACACTATATTATATATTGTACACTGCACTATATACCCTGCACTGTATTATATATACTACACTGAGTGCACTATATACTCTGAACTGCAGTATATACAGTGCCTTGCAAAAGTATTCACCCCCTTGACATTTTTCGTGTTTTATTCCCTCACAACCTAGAATTAACATGGATTGTTTGAGGATTTGCATCATTTAATTTACAAAACATGCCCACAACTTTGAAGATTTTTTTTATTGTGAAGCAAACAACAAATAGGACAAAATAACAGAAAAAGTCAATGTGCATAACTATTCACACACCCCTAAAGTCAATACTTTGTAGAGCCACCTTTTTGCGGCTATCACAGCTCCAAGTCGCTTTGGATAAGTCTCTATGAGCTTGCCACATCTTACCACTGGGATTTTTGCCCATTCCTCCTTGCAAAACTGCTCCAGCTCCTTCAATTTGGATGGTTTGCGCTTGTGAACACAATCTTTAAGTCTGACCACAGATTTTCTAATGGATTGAGGTCTGGGCTTTCACTAGGCCATTCCAACACATTTACATGTTTCCCCTTAAACCACTTAAGTGTTGCTTTAGCAGTGTGTTTGGCGTCATTGTCCTTCTGGAAGGTGAACCTCTGTCCTAGCCTCAAATCACACACAGAGTGGTACAGGGTTTGCTCAAGAATATCCCTGTATTTAGCACCATCCATTTTTCCCTCAACTCTGACCAGTTTCCCAGTCCCGACTACTTAAAAACATCCCCACAGCATGATGATGCCACCACCATGTTTCACTGTGGGGATGGTGTTCTTTGGGTGATGTGATGTGTTGGGTTTGCGTCAGACATAGCGTTTTCTTTGATGGCCAAAAAGTTCAATTTTAGTCTCATCAGACCAGAGCACCTTCCTCCATACATTTTGGGAGTCTCTCACATGCCTTTTCGCAAATTCAAAACGTGCCATTTTGTTTTTTGCTGAAAGTAATGGCTTTCTTCCTGCCACTCTGCCATAAAGCCCAACTCTATGGCTTATTGTCGTCCTATGTACAGATACTCCAGTCTCTGCTGTGGAACTTTGCAGCTCCTCCAGGGTTACCTTAGGTCTCTGTGCTGCCTCTCTGATTAATGCCCTCCTTACCCGGTCTGTGAGTTTTGGTGTGCGGCCATCTCTTGGCAGGTTTGCTGTTGTGCCATGTTCTTTCCATTTGGTTCTGATAGAATTGATGGTGCTCCTAGGGATCATCAAAGATTTGGATATTTTTTTTATAGCCTAACCCTGACTTGTACTTCTCAACAACATTGTCCCTTAATTGTTTGGAGAATTCCTTGATCTTCATGGCAGCGTTTGGTTAGTGGTGCCTCTTGCTTCGGTGTTGCAGCCTCTGGGGCCTTTCAAAAACGTGTGTATATGTAATAATAGATCATGTGACACTTAGATCGCACACAGGTGGACATCATTTCACTAATTATGTGACTTCTGAAGGTAATTGGTTGCACCAGAGCTTTTTATGGGCTTCATAACAAAGGGGGTGAATACATACGCACATGCCAATTATCAGTTTTTTATTTCTGAAAAATAGTTTTATGTATATATTTTTCTAATTTTACTTCACCAACTTAGACTATTGTGTTCTGATCCATCACATATAATGCAGATTAAAAAAAACATTGAACTAAAGGCTGTAATGTAACAAAATAGATAAAAAGCCAAGGGCGTGAATACTTTTACAAGGCACTGTATATATATATATATACACACACACTGCCTGTACTGACTGAATATAGAGTTTACACTGTATATATAGGCTACGCTGAATGCAGAGTATATATATATATATATATATATATATATATATATATAGTACTAGTCTGACTGTGTGTATGTATGTGTGTGTGTGTGTATATATATATATATATATATATATATATATATATAATATGTAGCGCTGGTAGATTTACAATCTACCGCTGATTAGGTACATTTAGTAAATTGTGTGTTACGAAGGTTAAAAGTTCGTCTCTGTTCCAGCTTGGCTGACGTTGTGTGTGTTTCCATGCTGACCGGTGGGTGTCGCTGTTATCACTGGTCAGTGTTGGAAAGGCAACGTGTCAAAGTGTATGGATGCTCCTCTGTCTCGGAGACAAGCTCTGTGGAGGTGGTCCTCCGAGTTGCATTCTTGGAAGGGGGTATTTATGGGACAGACGCCATGTTCTAGGGTCGTTTTTCAGCCACCTGCTGGCCCTCCTGGCCCTCCTGGCCGACAGGTCTGGAGGCCCACGATGCTGCGGCACAGGGGTGGGTCCAGAGGCTTGTATGGAGCCTACCACCGCGGCCGAGGAATGGTCCTGAGCTGTCGGTCCTGTGTGACGAAGCTGGACAGCTAAGGAGATCCCAGGGGAGGACCCGTCTTGAAGAGATTGCGCAACGTGCTGGTCTATAGAGGGACCTGGTGACTCGGTTGCAGGACGTATCCAATAGAAGTAATTATACAGCATAGTGTCGCCGGTTCGGCTTAAAGGTTCAGGTGCTGTGACTGACTGTTCATTTCAGAATATCTGATACATCCTGTGGTAGAGGATCGTGAAGATTTACCCCCCCAAATAAGTCTGTGGCAGAGACTTTAGATTTGTGCTGCGTACTGTCTGCTAGACCAGTGAGAGAGGCTTATCCAGACGAGCAAAGAGTGTGTCCCATGAGGGGAATGCATTCCACCTAGTTATCTGAATTCTACCGGGACATTTGTTGCAAAGATTCTGTAAGAAGATATTTGAGTTTCTCCTGAAGGTTTCCTTTTTCGTCTCTTTCCTGCTACTTCCTAAAGTTTGCCTGTTTAATAAAGCATTGAAAACGTACTCCAGTGTTGGTGCGTGTGTCTCCAGCAGTGAACTCAACGGAACCCCTAGACCCGGTGCCGGTAAAACAGAGGGAAGCAAAGTGAAGATAACAGACCCGCTTAAACTAGCAGCTCCACCGAGAGTTAGTGCTACATATATATATTAAATACACTGTCACTAACTAACCTGCCTGCCTAATCTAACTCAATGTCTCTATCTCAGTTCACTATAACACACTATACCGGCGCTGTGTAAGCAGCCTTATATAGTGTGGGGCGTGGACTTAGTCCCCCTGAGCCACGATTGGCCAAAGCCACCCTGCCTTTGGCCAATTATGGCTCTCACTGAGGAGCGCGTTGTGATTGGCCAAAGCATGCAGGTCAGGTGTATGCTTTGGCCAATCATCATACAGCAATGCACTGCAGTCTTGCAGTGCATTATGGGGCGCTCAAATTTGCTGTGAATGCCCCATAAAATTTGCTGTTCGGCGAACGGGCGAACACCCGATGTTTGAGTCGAACTTGAAGCTCATCCCTATTGATTGATAATAAATGGCTTCATCCAAATACTAACCATGAGTGAAAGAAATGTTTTTGTGTTATCATTCATATTCGCTGAAAAATGGCCAAGAAATCATAAATTCTTCCAGGGTATGTAAACTTATGAGCACAACTGTATACTTATAACATATTCATATAGGATTCACTACTTACCTCATGTATATTGTTATGGGACACATTACCCCCTTACTAGTCAGCCTTTAAAGAGTAATGACCTCTATCTGGAGGCCTGCACAAAGGTAACTTCATTCTCAATTTTGGATTAGAGCCTTTTCTTTTTTGACATATAGTATGTCATTATCTTTATTTCATAAACTTCATTACTTTACATGTGGACTCATTATTGGCTATTTAACCTTTCAGGTCTGATCAGGCCATTTTATGTCTACATACCTTTGACCCAGTAGGACATTTGCCATTCTCCCTTTTTATTGTAAAATATGTGGTTTCTAAACCTTTGGCATAAATAACAGTATTCAACTTATACAATATATAAAAGGTAAGTCCGGGCTTGATAATGTTTTAATTTCTTTGGCCTTATTTTTACCACCCACATATGTTTATGCATATCTTAATTTTTTTTATTAATCCAGCTTTATGACAAGTGCCATAACATCGTATGCACTGCAATACTGTATGTCTAGATTGTATCCTTGAATATATCTTCAGTCTATCTGTTGACGGGTAAGCTGGCTTTGTTAGACTCTATTCCATTTTTTGAATTATGCCCCAACCCTTACCATATATTGCTATTAGTATTAGCTTACATCTATATTTTTCTATTCTGCTGATACAATTTAATCTACTTTTTTACATACCTGAGGGGATTTCCTCCCATGGGCCGGCAGACTATAGATGACCTCTGATCTCTTCCTTCACTTTACTCTGCATGTTAGTTTTTTGCCTATTGGGATAAGTAATGACCTCTTATACATGTCTTTGTTGGGGTTAATTACTCTTTAAAAGCTGACTAGTAGGGGGGTCATGTGCCCCATAACAATATACATGAGGAAAGTAGTGAATCCTACAGTATATGGATATGTTATAAGTATTTATGATGTTTGGATCTGCACCAATATGTTTTGAAGATGCAATATCTAATTGTATATTTTGTGTTGATTATCCCCCCCCCTCCCCTTTGTTGTAGATCTGTTCTTATTCTGTAAATAGGCTTTTCCAATATACAAAATTTTGCTGGTCCCGCAAATCCCCGCTAAATTATTTAGTATGACTAATATTGTAACATTTTATGTGGACAATAATATATATATGTATGTTTGTATTTTTTTTTTTTGTACTGTGTGAAATAAAAGACAAAGCTTTTAGATCATTTTTTTCTATTCCTGTTTGTGATTATAGAGGTATGTTTAAAGTCCCAATATCAATTCCCATTTGACCTTCTTAAACGCATCGGGGTGATGCCTCTATATCACTATTATTATTAGAGATACACTCCATTCCACAAACAAATACCTGTAGTCCCTATTCCTTTATTTGTATTTGTTTTAGTAATGCCCATTGTAGAATATTCTTCTAACCCCCATGGTCATATTCATCGCTGTTGACTCCTGTACTCACCTTAGCTAATGCTAATAATTTCTCTACAAGTATCATTTTTACCCATATGCAGCATTAGTCTTTGTGTGCTGACCCCATCCTCCAACTCACCATTGTATCCTTGTGTGCTTACCTCATCCCCAACTCACCATTGTATCCTTGTGTGCTGACCTCATCCCCAACTCACCATTGTATCCTTGTGTGCTGACCTCATCCCCAACTCACCATTGTATCCTTGTGTGCTGACCTCATCCCCAACTCACCATTGTATCCTTGTGTGCTGACCCCATCCCCAACTCACCATTGTATCCTTGTGTGCTGACCTCATCCCCAACTCACCATTGTATCCTTGTGTGCTGACCTCATCCCCAACTCACCATTGTATCCTTGTGCCCTAGTCCATCTCCTGCTCAGCATTGTATACTAGCATCCTGGTTCTTACTTAAAACCATCTTTGTATGCTAAAGTTGGCTTCACCCAGTACTCACTCTGGACACAGTAACCCTATAAAGATTTTATATTGCCTAACATTTTTTTCTTCAATACTAGTCCTAGTCTTTTAACTTGTTTTTACTTTTACTAGCCCCTACTATAATTAGTTTTGGTTCCTGGTATAATGGTCCTAGCTGAGCTCAGCCTTGCGTCCATGCAATCATCTAGGCAGGATTTCACCTGTTTTCCTTCTTCACCTTTCTTGTCATTTTTCATTGTTGGTCTGGGTAATGGCCCTCATGATGCTCAGCTGGGCTTCCTGGTATATTAGTCTAAGTAGGTATTGCACTCCTCTGCCTGTATACTCGCCATGCCCAACTTTTTTTTTTTGTATACAACCTCTAACAATACCATGGGGGTCATTTACTAAGATGAATGCACTGCGCTGGTTCAGACCTTAATTGGTGCGCTGGATAGATCCTTAATCCAGCGTGTGAACCAGTGCACACACAGGAGTACCTGCACGCGAGAATGTTTCCAGCGCGATAGGACCATGCTGGTTCTCGGCGAGGTACATCTCGCAATAGGAAAAATACATCTTCCTATTAAATCAGCGTGAGAAAAAACGGCATGGGTTACCCCTTCGGAGTGCATGCCAGACCCTTCGGTCTGGTATGGATAATAAGGGGAACCCCTATGCTGAAAAAACGGCGTGGGGGGTCCCACCCCAAATCCATACCAGACCCTTATCCGAGCACTCAGCCCGGCCAGTCAGGAAAGGGGGTGGGGAAGAGCGAGCGCCCTCCCCCCTCCTGAACCATACCAGGCCGCATACCCTCAACATGGGGGATGGGTACTTTGGGGAAGGGGGGCACGCTGCGGCCCCCCAACCCCAAAGCACCTTGTCCCCATGTTGATGAGGACAAGGGCCTCTTCCCGATAACACTGGCCGTTGGTTGTCGGGGTCTGTGGGTGGGGGCTTATCGGAATCCAAGAGCCCCCTTTAATAGGGGGGCCCCCAGATCCCGGCCCCCCACCCTACGTGAATGAGTATGGGGTACATGGTACCCCTACCCAATTACCTAGGAAAAAAAAATGTCAATAAAAAAAAAACACATTACACAGTTTTTAAAAGTAATTTATTAGGCAGCTCCAGGGGGTCTTCTTCCGACTTCAGGGTCTTCTTCCGCGCCCTCTTCTGCCGATGTCCGGATCTTCTGCCGGATCCCCCGCTATCTTCTTCCAGCTCTTTTGCTAGGGGGGTCCGGTCTTCTGCCGATGTCTGTATCTTCTGCTGCTGTCCGTATCTTCTGCCGGATCCCCCACTATCTTCTTCCAGCTCTTTTGTTAGCGGAGGCCCGGTCTTTTTCTTCTACGTCGTCGTCTTCTCCCCTCTTCTCTTCTTCCGATGTTGACACATCACTCTCTCCAGCTGGAATGCTCTCTGAGTGCTCCGCAATGGAGTTATATAGGCGGTGACCCCGCCCCCTTGTGAGGTCACAGTCCCAGGGCATGCTGGGACTGTGACCTCATATGGGGGCATGGTCATGTCATCCGAAGACCACGCCCCATATGAGGTCACAGTCCCAGCATGACGACGTAGAAGAAAAAGACCAGGCCCCCGCTAACAAAAGAGCTGGAAGAAGGTAGCGGGGGATCCGGCAGAAGATACGGACAGCGGCAGAAGACCGGGCCCCCCTAGCAAAAGAGCTGGAAGAAGATAGCGGGGGATCCGGCAAAAGATACGGACAGTGGCAGAAGACTGGGCCCTCCTAGCAAAAGAGCTGGAAGAAGATAGCGGGGGATCCGGCAGAAGATCCGGACAGCGGCAGAAGATTGGGCCCCCCTAGCAAAAGAGCTGGAAGAAGATAGCGGGAGATCCGACAGAAGATACGGACAGCGGCAGAAGATCCGGACAGCGGCAGAAGAAAGCGCGGAAGAAGACCCTGAAGTCGGAAGAAGACCCCCTGGAGCTGCCTAATAAATTACTTTTAAAACCTGTGTAGTGTGTTTTTTTTATTGACCTTTTTTCTTCCTAGGTGAATGGGTAGGGGTACCATGTACCCCATACTCATTCACGTAGGGTGGGGGGCCGGGATCTGGGGCCCCCCTATTAAAGGGGGCTCCCGGATTCTGATAAGCCCCCCGCCAGCAGACCCCGACAACCAACAGCCAGTTGGGACGTTGTTGGGAAGAGGCCCTTGTCCTCATCAACATGGGGACAAGGTGCTTTTGTGCGCCCCCCCTTCCCCAAAGTACCCATCCCCCATGTTGAGGGCATGCGGCCTGGTATGGTTCAGGAGGGGGGGGGCGCTCGCTCGTCCCCACCCCCTTTCCTGACCGGCCGGGCTGCGTGCTCGGATAAGGGTCTGGTATGGATTTGGGGGGACCCCACACCGTTTTTTCGCATAGGGGGTTCCCCTTAAAATCCATAACAGACCGAAGGGCCTGGTATGCTCTTGGAGGGGAGCCCATGCTGGTTTTTTATTTAAAATTTGACATGGAGTTCTCCCTCAAAATTCATATCACAGTGCCTGGTATTGGCGGGGTTCCATGTCGGATCCCCATGCTTGTCGCTCATTGGGAAAGGAAAAAACATTTTTTCCTTTCCCAATAAGCGAGCCGGCTCGGTGCTGCTATCTGCAGCTGACACTGTGCAGTGCGATTACCTGCGGTTATGTGCGGATAGCTGCTCTAAATCGCTCCTGGATGCAGTCAATTCTATTTTTTCTATCTGCACCAAACCGCATGTAATCAATACGCAGTGTGTGAATGGGGCCATAGGAAAGCATTGTGTGCGTTTAGCTGTGCTAAAAGCACAATTCTATCCGTTCGTGTGAAAGAATAAGGCCCCTTTCACACTGGCGCGTTTTGCAGGCGAAAACGCCCTAAAGAAGTGTCTCCATTCACTCCAGTGTGAATCGGGCTTTCACACTGGAGCGGTGCACTAGCAGGACAGTAAGGCCCCCTTTTACACTGGGGCGTGGGGGCGTCTGCGGTAAAGTGGCGCTATTTTTAGCTCCTCTTTACTGTCGTTTTAGCAGCATTACTCGGCTGCTAGCAGAGCGGTTTTAACCCCCCCTGCTAGCGGCCGAAAAGGGATTAAATACACTCGCAAAATGCTGCCGGAGCGGCATTTTGCCGGCAGTATCACAGCGCTGCCCCATTGATTTCAATGGGGAGGACCGGTGAGTTCACCGCTCCAAAGAAGCTGCTGGCAGGACTTTTTGTGACGCCCTGCCAGCATACCACTCAAGTGTGAAAGCCCTCACTGGACTGAATGGATCCGCTTCTTTAGGGCATTTTTCAGATGCTATTTTTAGCGCTGTAGCACCTAAAAACACCCCAGTGTAAAAGGGGCCTAAAAAAAGGCCTGCTAGCAGCACCTTTGGAGCCGTGTATAAACCGCTCCTGCCCCTTGAAATCAATGGGACAGCGCGGATATACCGCCTTCAAAACACCGCTGCTGTGGCGTTTTGCGGGCGGATTAATATAAACCCCTTTTCAGCCGCTAGCGGGTGTCAAAACCACTAGCGGCCGAATACCGCTGGTAAAGCGCCGCTAAAAATAGCGCCGTTTTCCCGCTGACGCCCGTACCACCCGAGTGTGAAAGGGGCCTAAGGCCCCTTTCACACGGACGGACCTTTCAGACACTCCATAGACTTCTATTGAGGGTCGGATGTCAGTGGTGACATGTCCGCTGACATCCGACCCACTCCAATCCGAAAAAGTGTAACGGAGGAAACACCTATTTTTTCATCCGTCTGCGGATCAGATCGGGTGACGACGGACTCTACGATCCGTCATCATCCGATCTCCCATAGAGGAGAGCAGCACTCTGACAGGTCTGTCCCCGCACAGTGTGCAGAGACAGACCTGTCATCTGCCTGCTCAGCGGGGATCCACAGAGCAATCCCCCGCTGAGCAGAGCGGGCTCCGTACAGGCTTAAACACCAGAAATTCAACTTTTCATATCTTTAAAGGTCACCATACACTGGCCCATCAGTTAGATCTTCCATAAATTAGATTCAGTGCAAGAGCCTGTTTGGTTTTCCACAATTCAAAGTAATTCTTACAGTGCATCTTCCTATTACCGCTTTAGCCTAATGCTCTCTTTCCACTATTTCAACCCCAAAGTTGCGTGATTTACAATGTGCTTTTTCAGCTTGTTTTCCACTATTGCAACTTGTCATGCCACTAGGGACTGAAAAGTTGCATCACAAGTTCTACCCCATGATTTACAATGAGTACCGTTCATATGTCTGCGACTTCAAGTCGCAGCAATTTCAAAAGTAGTCCCTGCACTACTTTGGTCCCACTTTCATGCGACTTGAGGTCCATAGACCTCAAAAATACACAGGCATTGCTTCAAGTTTTGGCAAAAAGTTGCGGGAAACTCGCGGCAAAAAACACGCAACTTTGGGCTTGCAATAGTGGAAACCGAGCCTTAATGCCATGTCATGCGACTAATTCAAAACATCGGAGAAAAAGTCACACTGAAGTTGGAACAAAGTAGTGCAAGAACTTCTTTTGGAGTTGCAGCAATTATTTCGGGGGAACATTGAAATACATGTGTTTTGACTTGTCCTTGTATTAACTAAAAGGTAAATCCACTTTGCACTACAAGTGCACTTAGTGCAGTTGCTGGAGATCCGAGGGGGACATGCAAGGAAAAGAAAAAAACAACATCTTTGCCTCTACATGATTGGATGAAAAAATCACCAGTGCTACCCTTCTGATTTTCATCAACTACACTTGTATTGCAGAAAGGATTTGCCTTTAATAAATCCCAAAATACCTAATAATTTGGGGTGTACACAACAAAGTGCAATTTGCATAATGGGGGCACTAGTTAGATTGACCTGTGTGTCCCCAAGGAAAAATATTAGGGTTTTACTCTCACTTCCTGTTTGGCTGTGTGACAGGAAATGAAGCCAATTTTAAGAAAAAAGGACAAAGCCGAACAAAAAAAAAAAAAAAAAAAAAAAAAAAAAAAAAAACTTGATTTCCCTCAAATGTCCACAATTAGAATAGGATTGTCTTCAGCTTGATTTTAGTTCAGTGCTTCTCAACCCTGTCCTCAAGTACCCCCCAACAGGCCATGTTTGCAGGTATTCCTTTATCTTGCACAGGTGCTTTAAATCAAAGGTGTGAACAAGATATGGTGAAAAATACTCCTGCGCTTGTGAGATCGTTTGCTGTAAAACAAAGGTAGTATTGTAGTCAGTGGTAGGACTGGGGGAGATGATGGAGCGTGTCCTTAACTGACCAGGGGTGGTCTGGAAAGGACTGTTTAGTAGGAGGTGGATGTTAGGCGCGTGATCAGACGCTTACATCAAGAAATGTATGGTTTATTCATGCAAAGGAATACAGACATATAGTCATATAGATATAAAATCATACAAATACTACATAATATTCTATATAAAAAAAAAAAAAAAAACAGGTAACAAAATAAGTACTAGGAAGTTAAAATTGGGGTGTGCCCATATTGAGGTAGGTATTTAAAAAAGGCTGACGCGTTTCGAGGAAAACCTCTTCATCAGAGCCAGGAGAACTGGAGCACAGTCTGTATGGGCCGGTAGGCCGACATGTGTACATGGGGAGAGGTGGTGTGGCTAGTAGGAGGGTGTGTCCTGTGATGGACAATTGATTATTCCAAGTTCCATACCAGTCCACGTCCAGGTGTTCTAGATGGGGTATAAATCAGAACAATATATACCATACACTACAGACTGGAGATGTAAGATAAGTTTACATTGAAAAATGCATTCAAGAAGGTCAGATGTGAAAACTTAAAACGATAAAAAAAAAATTATATATATATATATAAAAATTTAAATATATTAGAAATAAAAGTTACCATATCAATACAAAGAATTATTGATAGGTAGTGGGATTTTGAAGCACAGAACATGAGATTCTAAATACATACAAATGAAAAGTCTACGCATACATAGGTGTACACACACATACACGTATACACATACATGCATATACATGCATACACGTGCATATACACATGCATGTAAATGCATAAAAAACATACATGCATGTGAAAAGGGGGGGGGGACAATGGTGAATGAAGTAAAAAGTGCACTGAGACACATCGAGAGATATTGTCTCTCCGCATGGTATAACCGGTTGTGCTTCTGTCCAAAGGACATGCATATGCGTGTAAAGACTCTGCCAGTACGTAAAACGCTGTGCTGGAACAGATATGTGGAGGTATGCCCATGTTCACGGAAAGCACAAATGGGGGCACAAAGATGGCCAAGTGGTTTGTGCAAAAACAGAAATGTGTTCATTCAAATGGAAATTCACAAAAATATATTCAAAAATGCATATATCAAATGTACATAAAAATCTAAAACGCATATGCATATATTTATATATAAAGAAACAATATGCACAAAATATATATATGTATATATTGACAGAAGAGATTTAGAAGACTCTGTAAACAAGAATCATTCTGGATTTTCACTCTTGGGTCATTGGTTCCCGATGGAATGAATGAAGATCTAGATATCCACGGGGCCATCTAGATACAGAATATCACCATCATGCTTTGCCCCCCCTCTATCCAAGCCATCCCCAGCCCCCCCCCCCCATATTACCTGTGTTCCCCTTCAGATCATCACCATCATTCCACCTTCTTGAATGCATTTTTCAATGTAAACTTATCTTACGTCTCCAGTCTGTAGTGTACGGTATATATTGTTCTGATTTATACCCCATCTAGAACACCTGGACGTGGACTGGTATGGAACTTGGAATAATCAATTGTCCATCACAGGACACACCCTCCTACTAGCCACACCACCTCTCCCCATGTACACATGTCGGCCTACCGGCCCATACAGACTGTGCTCCAGTTCTCCTGGCTCTGATGAAGAGGTTTTCCTCGAAACGCGTCAGCTTTTTTAAATACCTGCCTCAATATGGGCACACTCCAATTTTAACTTCCTAGTACTTATTTTGTTACCTGTTTTTTTTTTATATAGAATATTATGTAGTATTTGTATGATTTTATATCTATATGACTATATGTCTGTATTGAGATAAGATAACATTTCCTAAACATGTCCAAAAAAAAAAAAAAAAGAAGACACACAGGACTTGGAAAAAAAGCAAGGGAAGCAAAATACACACATGTATGTTAAATTTGAGACACTAACAGAATAGGTTTGAGGTTTGACCCTTTTGCAGTGTAAATTAACAAGAGTTAAAAGGAGTGCACCCACAAATGGACATCTATTAGGGATTAAAACAACATTAGGTACAAGGAATTTTAAAAATAATGCAGCACAGACAGTTAAATCAAAGTGAACAACGTAAAAACAACAAAAACTGCCAACATAAAAAAGATTTCATGGTAAAATAACCACCACCCAAAAAAAACAAAACAACAAACCAAAGTAATAAATAAATTGCATAAAAACACATCTGTTTTGCAACAACATAACAAACAAAATACAAATAGAAAATACATGTGTCAGAAACTTGATAAGGACACCCAAACGTATGCTCTTGCCAGCCACACACACAATCTTGGCTCTTTTCAGGGCAAAGTAAAGATTGCTATCTGCAAGCTTTATATAACATAGGTTTGTGTGCTAATGAGGCAATTGCAAACACATGGACAGTCCATGAAACACACAAAATGCAAGTTCACCCAATGTAGAGACTGAACTTCAAAGTGGGTACACCTGTTAGGGTTGTCCTTAAATTACTAACCCAAAAAACACACTCTGAGCATGCCCAGAAACATCCAAGTGCTGTTCACACACAAAAAGCACCACCAAAAAAAAAACAAAGTCCCTGAGCATGCCCAGAACAACCCAAATGCAGCTAGCACAAAATAAGCCACCCCCCTGTCCAAAATTAAACACATCATCCAGCATGCACCAAAATTACAGATGGGACAAAACACCCCACAGTCCAGGGGGGGCAACTAAAGAGTCTATACAATTTAAAGGCTGCGCTGCTAGTGCAAATACATGATCATATTAACTGAAAATACCATAATTATGAATGAACACAAGTGAATTGTTTCATAACAAAAAAAAAAAAATGCACATAAATCGCATGCAAAAAAAAAAGAATCGCATGCAAAAAAAATGAGTGGAACATTCAGTAAACAAAAACGATTAAGTAGAGTCCATTTAGTCATAGATTGAAATGAACTGTAGGTCTTGTGGGTGTAGAAAATGGTTGGATAGAGGGAGAAAGACACCCTTCCTTCAAGTGATATAAAGATTATCTCCGTAGGGAGCGTGATGTTAAAATAGAGAGAAGATCCTCCACCTCAAGTAAGGTAAGCCCCTTACCAGATCCAAAGATCTCCTGTCACAGAGATCATGCACACATGTGGCTGTGTCCCCCAGCCACTGGGTCTCTGTCAGTGCGCAGATCGGAAGCCACCTCTCCAGGAAATCAATCCAAACGTGATTTATCCGCTCACAGACCATGGATAAATAGGAAAGAAATGCTCCATAGCGTAATACAGTTAAAATCCACTTTAATTTATAAAAGAAAAGCACTTACAATTTGTGCAGTAAAGATCGCTTATAAAAACATGTAGCGCCGGCCGGCTTCAGCTGCTGCCCGTTTCTTCCGGGTTCAGCGTGGTATGGTGGTGACGTCAGCACGCCGCTCCTCCCTACGCCGTTTCGACAAATCTGTCGTCTTCCTGGGGTACGGGCGGCATGCTGACACACCACCTATATGGGAACTCAAAGCAGAGGAACGCCCCCTTCTGTGATCAGGGCGTCCGAGGCCGCTGCCGCCATCTTTGTATGGGGCAAGCGGAAACTGTATGTTGTTGATTCACTACCATGTATACCGTCACAACCCGGGCAAAAAGGGTTATAACAGGGCGAATAGGATTATACGCTCCATTGTTGCCAACAGCGTATAGACCACAAAAAAATGGATGTCAAAGGGATGCAGAAATTCAGATCGGAAAATACCGCATCTGATATTAGATGCATAATAAGCAAAAAATGAAAACAAAAATACAAACTATCTGTTAAATAAATAACATCTATTTAAATAAAAAAATCTATGTAAAAATGCCCAGGTGGCCTGATATTATCATTAATTGGGGCTGAAACTAGGTAGATTCGCCACTGGGGACCCTAGTGAGCTAATGCAACATCAAGTCAAGGAAAATTTAACCCTTAGGTTCCAAGGTTTTCTTGTATAGAGTAACCCTTTGTGTTCTAATAAAAAATTAAATGAATAATAATAATAAAACTTAAAGACGATCACACCGTCAGTGTGTACCTATACATATTGGTCCATCTCTGCAACAATGGAGCATAGAATCCAAAGAGAAGTTTGATTGTAGAATGCCCTATGAAAGTCCAAATGTAAAATGAACATAGAGAATGATGCTCTATAAAAAACACAGCCCTCCATGTCCCAAATTTCATTAATAAAAATAAATAAACAGAAAAAAGGAAGAATGTGCTATGGGGAGTTTTTTTTTTTTTTTTTTTTTTTTTTTTCCCGTACCTTATTAGCCCACCTCCGGACACCATGATCTCAGATGAAGGTTACACACATAAACAATCAACCATTATCAATGAAGGCGTTCACATCAGTGTCTATATTCAAACCATAAGGGGTGTAACACCGGACACGATGGATCCAAGTCATTTCCAATCTAGATAATTCTCTGACTAAGGATCCACCCCTCCAGTGTGCACTGTACCTATCTATCCCCAAAAATAGAGTGTTAGCAGGGTTCCTATTGTGATGTAAAGCATAGTGTTTTGATACCGAATGGTATTGATATCCATTCTTGATATTAGTAATGTGTTCTCCTAAGCGGACCTGCATGGGGCGTTTGGTACGGCCTATATATTGCAGCCCACAAGGACATTGCAATAAATACACCACCCCTTTAGTGCTACAAGTGACAAAAGGTTCGATCTTATGGACCCTAGAGGTACTGGAGGATACAAAGGATTCTGTTTTTCTCTGTTTGCTTCTGTTGAGTGAGCATATCTGACACCTTCGACATTGGTGGTAACCAGATAAATTCTGGAAGAAGGATACCTTTTGAGTGGGTGGGTCCACAACATTAGGGGCAATTCTGTCCCGCAACGAAGGGACCCCCCTAAATACAATCTGTGGTTTATGGGGCAAGATTGTTTTAATGATCCTGTCATTTTCTAGAAGGTGCCAGTGTTTTCGCAAGATCCTCGTGATCTGATAATGTTGAGTGGAAAAGCCCGTAATGAACGGTAATGACGGTCCCCCCAAATTAGCCTTGGGGGCCTCATTCAATAGTGAGGCTCTGTCAAGGGCTTCAACTTGTTGCTTAGTTCTAACTAGAAGTTCTTTATCGTATCCTTTTTCTTCTAATCTTTTGGATATGATATCAGCCTGTACCCTGTAGTCTTTAATGTCAGTGCAATTACGCCTCATTCTGGTAAATTGGCTCTTCGGAATGGATTTAAGCCACGGATCATGATGGCAGCTCCCAATGGGGATAAAGGAGTTCCGATCCGTTTTCTTAAAAAAGGAAATGGTTGTAAACATATCACCCTCCTTAGAGATGGTGAGATCGAGGAAATTAATCCTCTCGTAGCTGCTCTCATGGACAAACCTTATCCCCCTATTGTTGTCATTAATTGCGGAGAAGAAGTCCTCAAGCTGAGAGGTGGACCCATCCCATAGGAGGAGGACATCATCTATATACCTAGCCCAAAACTTAAGATGGGGATTTCGGTCTTTATAGATGACGTCCTCCTCCCACTTGGCCATAAATAGGTTGGCCAAACTGGGGGCATATTTTGCCCCCATGGCCACGCCACGTTGTTGGCGATAAAACTGATGACTAAACCAAAAATAATTATGGCCAGCTGCGTATTCAAGCAATTCCAAAATATATGTCTGTTGTTGTGCCTGTAGGGTAGAGAACCTCTTCAAATAGTGTTCCACGGCTGCCACTCCTAAATGATGAGGGATGATGGTGTATAAGGATGTGACATCCGCAGTCACTAACAATGTCTGGTCATTAGGCCTCTGTTCCGACAGTAAATTAATTATATGTCTGGTGTCCTTCACATATGAGGGCATGGTGTGCACCAATGGTTGGAGGAAATGGTCTATATACTTGCCCACCCGGGACGTGATGGAATCAATCCCACTAACAATGGGACGTCCCGGGGGGCAAGTCAGACTTTTGTGAATCTTGGGTAGACAATACAAAATGGGAATTCTCGGGGCTTTAGGAATGAGGAAGAGTTTTTCTTTTTCATTTAAAATGCCCAATCTAAAACCCTTGTCAACTAAAGGAATTAACGTCTTTTTATAGTCGCGGGTTGGGTCACCTGGTAATCGGACATACGTGTCTTGATCACTTAGAATGTTCTGTATTTCCAGGAGATAAGCATCTCTATCTAAAATGACGATGCCCCCACCCTTATCTGCCGGGCGAATCACTATGTTTTTTTTGTTACAGAGTGAATCCAGCCCTTCCTCAAGGGTCTTATCCATATGTGGATTCGGATTCTTTATAAGTTCCAAATCCCGTATAAGGACATCCCTGAATACCCTCAGTGAAGGAGCCAAAGTTCCAGGGGGATTGAACGTTGAAGCATTAGATAACCCTGAGTGTTGGATTTGTTGTTGTTCAGTAATAGTATGGATGGTTTGATTGGTCGCAAAATGTCGTTTGATATTTACCTTGCGAACAAATCTATGTATATCCATATAGGTTTGAAACTTATTTAACTTTTTAGGGGGTGCAAATTTCAAACCTTTACTCAACAAGGAGGTCTCTGCGGCAGTGAGAGCTTGAGAACTGAGATTAAAGATCCCATCGCTATTCACTTCCTTGATTTTTTTTGACTGTGCTCTCCTCCCCCCTCTGGTTCCTCTTTGTTTTCCACCGGTCTTTTGACCCCTTGATTTGGCCTGGGAAAACCCCAATCCTGCTGTGAATGGTTTGCCCCCTTCCGGTTATTAGAATATTCACCAGAGGGACCTGGTCTCACATGTTCATAATCACGGCCATAGTTGGCGGAATTACCAGATCTCAATTCAGTGGGTCCCTCCCTGTCACTCAAGGGAAAAAACCGGTTCTGGGTATCAATTCTAAAGTCATAACCATAATCATTATCCCTTTCAGAATAAGTACGGTCCCTGTAGCGGTATTCATAATCATAATGCCTATTAGGGCCATGATCATAATATGGCGTTCTATCTATTTCCCTTCTGGGGTATTGATGTTCTCTCCCCTGATCACGGAAGGGACCCTTGTAGTGTGGAGAGCCATATTCATAGTGACCATTCCTTCTTTGTGGTGGAAGAGTATGGTCCCCTGTGAGTTTCTTTGGATATCCTCCTCCGGGCATACCCCTCACCCTAAGTGGGGATTGGTAAGAGGCCCTCCTCCCTCTCTTGTCACCCCTAACATTTCTTGATTGTTTTTTTGATGTCTGTTGGGTTTGATGTGTTCTAGGTAATTGTTGTGACGATGTGGGGGCTGTGTCAGGGCATTCCTCTCCCTGAGTAATAGCCTCCATCCGAGGATCAGAATGGGCCGTTTGTTCAGCCATTATTTTTTTCTGCCACTCGAAAACCAGGCTAGCTTGATAGTCATCATAATCCCTATTGTATTTTTTGCGTTTTTTGATTTTTTGTTCCCTTTCCTCTTTGTCAAGTGTTTTAATCAGGGAACTGGTTCTTTCTTTATATTCCTCACCGTTTTTGTAAGGAAGGAGACTGTCTTTGAGAGTCTTGATTTCCAAATCTAATCTCGTGAGTTTATCTTTTTTGCGAGTTACCAGGAACTGGAGGAAGTCAGTACCAGCATTATTGAAATACCGGAACCATTCTTCAAGCTCCGTCTCTCCTTTTTGTGGGCAGACCTCCCACCTCAAGCTTCTAGGGACCATTTTTAAACGGATGTAAGTTTCCAAGAAAGCCACATCCCATTGTGTATGGATTTCTGAGACCATAAGATTTTTTAGTCTCATGAAGAGGCCTCCCAAATCATTATCCCCATCCTTATAGGTTTCAAAGACCCCATCGGTGTTGACTTTCTTTGATGTCCGATACTCAAAGATATCCATGTTTATGGAATAATCTCTTCTTTCCCAAAAGAATCTACTATTCTCACTATAAGTGGGAAAATGTATGACAAAATGAACTTAAAAAAAACAAAAGTGCACAGCAATATATCAGATGTGAACGTGATATACAACGTATGTGACAATAAATGACAAAAAATCAACAAAAAAATTAGTGACAATGTGAGTGAATGAACGCTCTAGGACGCGTTCAGGGATTGCTGCTGTATAGTGTGTCTCAATAAGCAACTGTAATATCGTAAAAAATACTGCGCTATCCCATAAGTGGAAATGATCCCCACATGTGTGTGATGAAAAGACAAATATCTCAAACCGAAAATTGAAATGTAAAATGCTGCTGCAACCTTAGATGTGAAACAACCTCCACCTTACTAGCTATACAATTTAAAGGCTGCGCTGCTAGTGCAAATACATGATCATATTAACTGAAAATACCATAATTATGAATGAACACAAGTGAATTGTTTCATAACAAAAAAAAAAAAAAAAAAATGCACATAAATCGCATGCAAAAAAAAAAAGAATCGCATGCAAAAAAAATGAGTGGAACATTCAGTAAACAAAAACGATTAAGTAGAGTCCATTTAGTCATAGATTGAAATGAACTGTAGGTCTTGTGGGTGTAGAAAATGGTTGGATAGAGGGAGAAAGACACCCTTCCTTCAAGTGATATAAAGATTATCTCCGTAGGGAGCGTGATGTTAAAATAGAGAGAAGATCCTCCACCTCAAGTAAGGTAAGCCCCTTACCAGATCCAAAGATCTCCTGTCACAGAGATCATGCACACATGTGGCTGTGTCCCCCAGCCACTGGGTCTCTGTCAGTGCGCAGATCGGAAGCCACCTCTCCAGGAAATCAATCCAAACGTGATTTATCCGCTCACAGACCATGGATAAATAGGAAAGAAATGCTCCATAGCGTAATACAGTTAAAATCCACTTTAATTTATAAAAGAAAAGCACTTACAATTTGTGCAGTAAAGATCGCTTATAAAAACATGTAGCGCCGGCCGGCTTCAGCTGCTGCCCGTTTCTTCCGGGTTCAGCGTGGTATGGTGGTGACGTCAGCACGCCGCTCCTCCCTACGCCGTTTCGACAAATCTGTCGTCTTCCTGGGGTACGGGCGGCATGCTGACACACCACCTATATGGGAACTCAAAGCAGAGGAACGCCCCCTTCTGTGATCAGGGCGTCCGAGGCCGCTGCCGCCATCTTTGTATGGGGCAAGCGGAAACTGTATGTTGTTGATTCACTACCATGTATACCGTCACAACCCGGGCAAAAAGGGTTATAACAGGGCGAATAGGATTATACGCTCCATTGTTGCCAACAGCGTATAGACCACAAAAAAATGGATGTCAAAGGGATGCAGAAATTCAGATCGGAAAATACCGCATCTGATATTAGATGCATAATAAGCAAAAAATGAAAACAAAAATACAAACTATCTGTTAAATAAATAACATCTATTTAAATAAAAAAATCTATGTAAAAATGCCCAGGTGGCCTGATATTATCATTAATTGGGGCTGAAACTAGGTAGATTCGCCACTGGGGACCCTAGTGAGCTAATGCAACATCAAGTCAAGGAAAATTTAACCCTTAGGTTCCAAGGTTTTCTTGTATAGAGTAACCCTTTGTGTTCTAATAAAAAATTAAATGAATAATAATAATAAAACTTAAAGACGATCACACCGTCAGTGTGTACCTATACATATTGGTCCATCTCTGCAACAATGGAGCATAGAATCCAAAGAGAAGTTTGATTGTAGAATGCCCTATGAAAGTCCAAATGTAAAATGAACATAGAGAATGATGCTCTATAAAAAACACAGCCCTCCATGTCCCAAATTTCATTAATAAAAATAAATAAACAGAAAAAAGGAAGAATGTGCTATGGGGAGTTTTTTTTTTTTTTTTTTTTTTTTCCCGTACCTTATTAGCCCACCTCCGGACACCATGATCTCAGATGAAGGTTACACACATGAACAATCAACCATTATCAATGAAGGCGTTCACATCAGTGTCTATATTCAAACCATAAGGGGTGTAACACCGGACACGATGGATCCAAGTCATTTCCAATCTAGATAATTCTCTGACTAAGGATCCACCCCTCCAGTGTGCACTGTACCTATCTATCCCCAAAAATAGAGTGTTAGCAGGGTTCCTATTGTGATGTAAAGCATAGTGTTTTGATACCGAATAGACTAAAGAGTCTAACATGTGCAAAAGTTATACAACAAATACCATTGCAGTCTAAGGGAACTAACTTGGTAATTTTACTAGTCCCCAATAGGCTGGCTTATCTTCTAGTTATTGGCCTTAAAATGGGTATGGGGCCCAGGTCCCACCCTAAGGGACATATATCAATGTCACCAATTGGACAACCCCAAAAACGAAACAAGGAGAAATGCCCTTTAAATGCCAAATTGCTTAAGGGACAGTTCACACCAATGCAGTCCAGGGCATATTTTATGCATCAAAAATGCATGGAAATTCAGTTATATGGTTTTCAATGGTATAGTTCACACCAGTGCTTGCAGTTCCAGTGCGTTCCAGTTCCAAAAAAAAAAGTAGAACATGCTGCATTTTTTCTGCACTGGACTGTACTGGAAAGCTGTAAAATGCATCAAAAATGCACTGGAATGCACTTGTCCTTATTTAAGGTTAAGAAAAAAGAATGGGGAAAAAAAGCACTGGACTGCATCAAAAACACAACAAAAACACACTGGAACGCATCAAAAACGCGCAGGGCATATTTTATGCATCAAAAATGCATGGAAATTCAGTTATATGGTTTTCAATGGTATAGTTCACACCAGTGCTTGCAGTTCCAGTGCGTTCCAGTTCCAAAAAAAAAAGTAGAACATGCTGCATTTTTTCTGCACTGGACTGTACTGGAAAGCTGTAAAATGCATCAAAAATGCACTGGAATGCACTTGTCCTTATTTAAGGTTAAGAAAAAAGAATGGGGAAAAAAAGCACTGGACTGCATCAAAAACACAACAAAAACACACTGGAACGCATCAAAAACGCGCATGCAGAAAAGCACCTGGAACACGTCCGGACTGCGTTTCTATGGTGTGAAATGGCCCTATTGCCGGGCCGACATTTCATTAGAGCCGCATGAAGTGAACCAGCGTTAAAAAAAAAAAAATGCAAATGCTTTTATGTTGCCTGACATTTACTAATATTTTGCCGGCGCACTGAACTAAAGTATTTGAACAAGTGCAAATGCCGTTTGAGCATGCGCAGTGCATAAATTCACCTCCCGCAGTTTAAATGTATTTGCCGGCGCTTATTCTGAGAAAGTCACTTTCTCATTCTATTTTGGCCATATTTGTGACTTGGGCAGTTAGTACCATACTTCCCCATATCACCCCCATATTATTGGCACTTCCAGCTTGTTTAAATTTGAAGTTAAAGATGCCATGCACCAGGTCTATAGTGGCATACAGATCACCTCTTCCCGTGTGCTGGGAAGAGAATAGTAAATGGGGGATCGCGCTGTGTTACCAGCGCAAATGCTTTATAAATACGAAAATGTCATTTGCGCATCGGCGTGCACCGCAAGTCATGGCGCAAATGCTTTGTAAATCAGCCCCTTTGTTTTTTTACACTTGGCAGTCATGCTCAGATATAAGCTATCTATTTCTTTTTGCTTTACAGAGGATGCCCTCATACATGAAGATATGCCTCTAGAAGGCTGGGTTACTCCACTTGGACATTCATTTACCTCTGAAGAAGTGATATTGAGGATTACTCCCAATGTGAGTCTTGTCCTTATGAATGTCAGTATTCAGGTCTTTACACTGGATTTTGGAAGAGGTAAGTCACATTAGGGTGACAATATTGACATTTGTTATGTAGTATTTTATCTACACCTTTAGCTCATGGTGATCTGATCTCACTGTTGTAGATGGGATTATCAAACTGCAGAATCCTCTCATTAAGTTGTTTGTTACATTTTCTTTTTATTCATAACAAATGTGCTACTTTTCATTAATATTCCAATGTCAGGGGCACAGCATTTTCTGATGTAGGGCTTGTGTCCCGACTCTCTCACCTTAACTTAACCTTCTCCCATCCACTGTCTACACCACCCAGAGGAAACCTGGAGCAAGAGTCATTAATGACCTTTCTTTTGAATATGCTGATTGCCTGGCTGACCAGCTAACTTCAGTATTTCAAGTAGACAGACCCTGAACAGTTTACAGATCAGTAGTTTTATCTTTGATCTATCTGTACTTGCTGCGTGCTAGTGCTAAGTCAGTCACTGAAGAAGACCAAAACCCAGAAATAACTAACATTTTCAGAACTCAGCTGCAGCATTCGGAGTATTTCCATTTTTAGGAGAGCTGCACTCTCCTCCAGGGCATTCTCTGACATATAAACCCTTCTTGAAAGAAAAAGCATAGAAGTTGCTGGGATAGCTAATCAGTGGACAGCACAGTTCCCAGGTGCCTAATGGAAAGCTCCAGATCGCTACTTGTGATTTAGAGCTTTCCAATCATGTAACCACGTCAATAGGGAATCACAGGGGTAACATGATCATAAAGCCTGCCCCACCTCTTGGCATCAGAACCCCCTTAAAGGGCAATGGAAAATGGAAAAATTGCATTATCTTATTGGTATTGCTGTCTTAAAGCATTCATGTTGAGCTAACGAATCTGGTATCGGGGCAGATCAGCAGACCAGAGGATCTCTACAGTCTCCTTGGCTTGTAGTGTATTGTGGCAAAAATTCAAATTGAAGGACCACTCCACTGCTAGGTGGTGGATGCCAAGCCAGCTACTGACAAGCTCTGTGCTTGTAATCACATTGGAAAAAATAACAACTTCTAGTCTTTCACATTGTTGTCAATCAAGCCCTGATAAAAGGGGTGTTTTTGGGCCCCCAAAACAGGTTGGCTACTTTTTGGATTGTCCCCTGGCTTTTATTGCAATAAAGTTGTATCTGGACCTCTTAGCAGTGGTGTGGAGCATTTGTGAGGTCAGGTACTGATGTTGGATGAAAAGAGCTGGCTCATTATCAGGGTTCCAACTCATCCCAAAGGCATTCAGTAGGGTTGAGGTCAGGGCTCTGTACAGGACACTCTATGGATCTGGCTTAGTGCAGTCATGCTGGAAGAGAAAAGAGCTGTCCTCAAATTGTTGTCATAAGTTTGGAAGAGCACAATTGGAGATAGATAGATAGATAGATAGATAGAATCAAAAAAAGTTTGTCTTTAACTGAAAACTAAATTGTATTTTCTTTTGTATTATCCAACACAAACTTTGCAGAGTGCGGAAGGAACTCAAATGTCACTGGTAAGTAGCTCATCATTCAATTTACATTTTAGTATATTGTATTTTTCACTCAAAGTTTGTAAGATTATGTAATTGTCAGGGACAAGAATATACCTGGATAAGATTTATGCCCAGTATGTTGAAATGTCCTCAAAATTCAGAAAATACAAACTTTTCTCCAAAAGTGTATGGTGGTGTATCTTGGTATTCAATGCATTATTTTTGAGGGGCAAATATACAAACTATTGTCAAAAAAGATGCATAGGAAGCCAGACACTGCCATTGGGAGTACTGTATGCACCAAAGAAAAGCAAAACAAAACCTCACCCTGTGCACTCAGGAGAGCATTTAGTTTGTATGCCAAACCCAAACCCTATTAAAATCAGTGGGAGACAAATCTGTCATTTTAAAAATGCCCGTTTTCTGGGCTAACATGCAAGGGGTATGTTGAAAAATTTCAAGGATGCGGGCACTGCCCTGTGGACAGTGGTGTATTTTGGTTTTGTGCCTCCCTAGGCAAGACTAAAATTGGACGTTCCTCCATCTAAATTTGTCCCACCCCAGCCAGGTTATATCATTCTTGTCTCAGGGTCTGATGAGGAAGCTGCAGCCATTCACAGTGAACAGCTGTGGCTTCCTCATCAGACCCTGAGACATGATTCCTCCTAGTGCCACATATGTGGTCAATGGAGCAGAGGATGGGGTCAGCGGGACATAGGAGGTACTGCACTGGTGGGTACTGATGAGGATGCACTGATGAAGCTGTACTAATATGTGGCACTGATGGGCACTGAAAGGCGGCACTGAAGGGTACTGATAGGTGGCACCGATGGGCACTGGTAGGCAGCACTGATGGGCAATAATTGGAGGCACTGATGGGCAATAATATGCTGCAGTGAATGACACTGATAGGCGGCACTGAAGGGCACTGATAGGTGGCACTGATGGGCACCAATTGAAGGCACTGATGGGCACTTATAGGTGGCATGGATGAGGAGGCACCGATTGGCAGCACTGATTGGCAGCTCTGATGGGCAGCACTGATATGAACTGATTGGCACCACTGATGGGCAGCACTGATTGGCAGCACCGATGGGTGATGTTGGGGCTGCACTGATAATCAGCACACTGATTATACACACAGTGCCCTATTTATCAGTGCAGATGTCCCATACTTGCCAGTTCCCAGCTCTCCTCTCCTTGCACTGTGACAGCGTGAGGAAAGGAATGCCGATAACTGGCGTTTTTTTTTTTTATCAGCTGTGATTGAACACAGCTGATAACGTAGTAAAGAGCCTCTGTGATTAGCTCTTTGCCCCAATCTGTGATCAGCTTTGTCCATAGAACAGAGCTGATCACAGATCGCGCCAGGTGCGAGCCTCAGCAAGCAATCGGTTCTGGAAGTGCGTCAATAGACGACCACCCCGAACTGGACGACTGAGCTATAGCTGTCATTCAGCTATAGTAGGGCCGCCGGGGGGGGGGGGGGGCGCTTCCCCCTGAAAATGCACCACAAAGCAAACGCCTTGTTTGCCTTGTGGCAGATACGCCCCTGCCTGGGGAACATGTACAATGCAAAAATATTTTAAAAAATTCAATTTGAACAGGAGTAATGATTTTTAAATGCTTAAAGAGAAACATAAAAATGTCCAATTCCTTTAAATGACATGCCTGGTGGGTGTTCTAATCCTGCCTATGAAGAGGCATCTCTGTGATGTACACAAAGTGCTGCAGCAGTGCTGACATTTACCAGGGAAAAATGTTTTAAATTTGTCGGCAAATGACTTTAACAGCTGTCATTGACAGCTTTGTTTGTTTAAAAAAAAAAAAAAAACACACAGACCTCTCCAGGGATCTGCTATGTATTATGGGGAACCTCTGGAGGGATCTGTGTACTTTTTAGAAGCTGACAATGAATGTCATTTGTTTACAATTTTAACTGTGTAATTTTTCTTCTGTAAATTTTTGCTTAGGGATGGGCCGAACGACCCCCCTGTTCGGTTCGCACCAGAATATCGCAAAAGTTCGGAACCAAATAATGATCCCCGTTGAAGTTAATGGACTCGAACTGTAAAAATTAAAAGTGCCCATTTTAAAAACTTATATGCAAGTAATTGGACATACAGTGGTTATGGGGGCACTGCCCTGGGAGACATGAATCAAGAAATGTCATCTTCTGCAGCCTCTGTGAGGATGAGTTCTGAGATACCACATATTCTTATGTCCTTTCACAGGCTTTTAAACATGAGGGAGCCCATGCATCGCAAGTTTGCGGAGGCATGAGAAGCAGACTCCTCGGGGTCACTAAGGATTATGGTATCTGGAACAGCCTTATCCCAGCCACATACAACTTCCAAGGGTTCTGGGGATGGAAAACCATCTCTTAAGGTTTGACGTATGTCTTCCTCTGCTTCAATGCATCCAAAACTGCCAGAATCCTCCTCCCTCTCCTCTTGTGTGTTCTGTGGCATAGGAACAAAGTAAAGTGGGTCTTGAGAGGAAAGGAAGTCCTCCTCTTCCTCCCACTCCTCTGCCTCGAGTGACCTATCCATAATGCCATGCAGAGTTTGCTACAACCGGAACACACCAGGAATTGTGTCACTGATGCATGCATTGTCATGACTCACCATATTTGTGGCTTCCTCAAATGGTGACAGTACAGTGCATGCATCCTTTATCAGCAGCCATTTGCATGGGGAAAAAAAGTTGAGCCGGCCTGAGCCTGTCGTTGTGCCATACTCACATGGGTACTCAGTGACAGCCCTCTGCTGCATGGGCAGCCACTGTAGCATTGCCAAAGTAGAGTTCCACCTGGTGGGCATGTCAGAAATCAGGCTGTTGATGGAATTCCCACTGAATTTCAGCTAACCGAGAACTGGCACTATATGACTGCCTGAAATGGTTACAGACTCTTCTGGCCTGCTTTAGCAAATCTTCCAACCCTGGGTACCTATTTAAGAAATGCTGCACCACCAAATTGAGGACATGTTCCAGGCATAGTACCTGTGTAAATTTTTCCTGTCTAAGGGCAGACAGGAGATTTGTGCCATTATTGCACACCACCATTCTTGGCTCCAGCTGGCATGGAGTGAGCCACCTATGGGCCTTCCCCTGCAGAGCTGCAAGAATCTCTGCTCCAGTGTGGTTCCTGACCCCTAGACACACAAGCTGAAGCACTGCATGGCACCTTTTAGACTGACTCATTGAATAGCCCCTTGATAGTTTAGGGGGTACTTTTGGTTCATAGGACAATTCAGCAGAGGAGGCCATGGAGGAGGAGGAGGGGGTAGAGCTGACAAATCTCACATCATCACCACTAGCTGCATGGAAGCGTGGGGGCACAACAAGCTACAGCACTGAGCCCTGTCCTGCATCCTTCTGAGTTGTAAGCAGAGTTACCCAGTGTGCTGTGAATGAAATATATTGTCCCTGACCATACTTGCTGGACCACATGTCAGCAGTAATATGGACTTTGCGGCTGACTGCCTTGCCCAATGATGCCACAACATTGCCTTCCACGTGATGGTACAGAGCTGGAATGGCCTTACATGAAAAGAAATAGGGACTGGGAACCTGCCATTGTGGTACTGCACATTCTGCAAATTCACGGAAGGGAGTAGAATCCACCGGATGGAAAGGAAGAAGTTATAAAGGCAGCAGCTTTGACAAGCTTTCATTTAGATGCTGGGCATGTGGGTGGAAGTGACTGTATTTGTTTTTCGCTGCAGTAGATGCAGCACAGAAATTTGCCGGCTATAGTCTACAGATGGTGGTGTGCTACTGGCAGATGTGCTGCAAGGACCTGGGACACCCTGCGCTATACCATCATCCCTGTCAGTGGAGGCTGCTGAGAGGTCATGAGGTATAGCACGGACAGACTGAAGTGAGTAAGAAGGAGGAACAAGTTTGCACCCCTTTAGTGTGGCTTTCAGGTGCTCTTGCCAACGGGCTGAGTGGTAGAAGATTAAATGCCTTGTCAAGCATGTGGTACACAAATGGTTGGTGTTTTTGCCACGCTTGATGTGTTTGAGACAAAGTTTGAAAATTGCAACAGTGCGATTGGCTGTACATGTACTAAAAAAGGCCCAGACAGCTGAGCTGTGGGAAATGGGCCGGAAGATAACAGTTCCACAATGTGATGGAATAGGGTGGCTGCTCTCTACTCTTCCATGATGGCTGCATCGTTGGAGTTGGGCCTCAACCTCACTTTCACCCTCTGCTCTATCTGGTACCCAAGTTGTGTCAGTGACCTCATCATCATCAACATCATCATTTCCTCCATCCTCATTACCACTGGAGGCAACTTAGCAATACACTGTGGCAGGGTGAACATGACTGCCAATTTGTGCACCAGTGTTCTCCCCTCTATGTAGGCTCATGTTCCTTCCTTCCTCAACCTCAGAACCAACATCTGAATTGAGTAATGGCTGTGCATCATCAAGGGGCAAGTGGCTGATGCTGTGTTCAAATAACTTAGCTTACTCCTCCATGCCTGATGCTGGGGCTATGGCTGGAATAGCTGTGGACAAGGAGGCAGAATAAGCTGCTCTGGCAGCTGCAGTGGACTGTGCACTAGTCCCTGCTTGGGTGATGGAGGATGAGGATGTTTTAGTAAGCCAGTCCACCACCTTCTCTGCATGCTCTGACTGAATAGCACGGGCAATATCACTAAACAGAGGAAATGATGCCCTGCCTGAGGACTGACCACGTCCACCTTTGCCTGTGGACACATATGCTGCTGGCCGTCTCAGTGCTATGGGAACGTCTGCCTCTCCTTGTTGGCCTCCCAGACATGATGGGGGGTGCTTATTAACAAAATGTAATAAAGATGTGGAAATATGTACTTGGATGCACTTTAACCAATAGAAAGTGGCGTTTGGTGGCATTTGGTGGCGTACTCACTACACAGACACAGTCCACTGACACAATATAATATACTGCAATAAAACTGCACTGACACACTGCAATATACTGCATTAAACGTGCAGTAATGTACTGAAATATACTGTGTTAAACGGCACTTAACACAGAAATATACTGCGTTAAATGCGCAGTAATGCACAGAGATGTTCTCAGGGCTGGGCTCAGGCCTTCCTTCTCTGAGGTAGCCGCTCAGCTGTCAGCTAATTGCCAGCTCCTATCTCTCCACAGTGACTCACCTGTTGATGATATCCTGCTTGTCAGTCCTGCCTACTTAAACTGTCCAGCCCAGATGATCTCTGCCTCCGCCTTGGTCACGTCTCTAGAGACGCTCTCCTGCATTCCTGTTAAAGACTTGCTTGGCTGACATTCCTTCTGGCTCCAGATCCTGCTTGCTGTTCTACTTTGCTCATCTCTGGCACCCTGAGATTTTGGCTTGTCTGACTATCTGTTGCGGTTCCTGAACTCTGGCTATGTTTTGACTACATTTACTCTGTTTACCTTTTTTTATTATTATTAAACAAGTGAGATTTAACTGTACTTTAGTCTCTGATTCATGGTTTCTGATAGTAGACAAAGGCCGTGAATTCAGAATATGCAGTCAATCCACTTGTTGGTAATATCTTTTCCAGATTGGATAAGCAGGGTCACCGCATGGATCAGTTTGCCATGGCGTTACAAATGCTCCTGAGTTGCACGGCTCCCCTGGAAACTCCCACTGTGGCTGCTCTGGTACAACCTGTGTTGCAGCCTGTCCCTGCTGCTGCTCCAGTCTCTATGCAGGCACCCACCTCGAGTATTACCTCTATAAGAGGTATGTCTGGTTCCGCTCTGCTTCCCCAGCGATTTGGGGGCAATCCAGTTCAATGCAGAGGGTTTCTCCACCAGGTTGAGATTTACTTTGAGATGCTGCCCCAGGCATTTCCCACAGACAGAAGCAAAGTAGGTTTTGTGATATCTTTGCTTTCTGAGAGAGCCTTGGCCTAGGCAAACCCTCTATAGGAGACACAGCCTGGGAGACACAACCTGAGTTTGTGGCTTCCTTTAAAAGTGTATTTTATGTTCCTGCACGCTCTGCTTCTGCTGCCAAGTGCCTCATGTCCATCAAACAGAGTACGAGAACTGTTGCAGATTACGCGATTGAATTCCGTACTCTGGTAGCAGAGGTTGCTTAGAACAATGAGGTCCTCGTGGCTGCTTTTTCTCATGGTCTCTCAGATACCATCAAGGATGAGATAGCATATAGATATACCCAGTGAGCTGGAGAAGTTGATCACGCTTGCCATCCTCATTGACTCCAGACTCAGAGAAAGACTCTCTTTTAAGGAGCGCTTGCGGAAGCCTCCTGTATATTTGTCTCCAAGCTTTGCCTCCCTCACCTTCCATGCCTCCTTATACCAAGTCAGTCTGTGAAGATAAACCCATGCACTCGGGCTTCACGTGTCTCTCTGCGGATGAGAGAACCCTTAGGAGGAGGGAGAGATTGTGCCTTTATTGTGGCCAGGCAGGTCACTTTTTGAAGTCTTTTCCTACCCGTCCAGGGAACGCCCGAACCTTGAGGTCCTGTCATGGAAAGACCTTAGGTGGCGTTGTTTCATCCCCAGTTATCCAGGATAAGCCCCTGGTTTTGGTTACTCTTTCTTGGGCTGAGTCGTCCATCGAGATACAGGCTCTAATTGACTCTGGGGCTGCAGGCCTGTTCATTGATGCTACCTTTGTATCAAAGCACTGGATTCCGCTGCAGCTGCATGACACTCCACTTGCCATTGAGGCTCTTGATGGGAGACCTCTACAGCCTGCACGTGTGACTCATGAGACTGTTCCATTGTCCATGGCTGTAGGGGCTCTTCACCTTGAGATAATCCAATTCCAAGTTATTTCCTCACCTAAGTTTACGCTGGTTATTGGTTATCTTTGGTTACAGAGGCACAACCCCTCTTTTGATTGGCTCCATGCTGAGGTTCTCTCCTGGTTGCCACAATGCAGTAAGACATGCTTCCAGAAGGTAGCCAAGGTCCTGTGCACTTCTCTCTCCTCCCTGCCAGAGGAGTACTGTGATTTTAGCGATGTCTTTGACAGAGGTCAAGCCGCTAGTTTTCCTCCACACCGGCCGAATGATTGCGAAATTGACCTTCAACCTGGGGCAATACCCCCTCGTGGCTGGGTTTACCCTTTGTCGGTCTTGGAGAATAAGGCCATGGAGGAGTATGTTGCAGACGCACTTTCTCGAGGTTTCAACCGCAAATCCTCTTCTCCTGCTGGTTTCTTCTTTGTGAAGAAGAGTGGTGAACTGAGACCTTGTATTGATTATAGGGGTCTCAATCGTTTCACGATTAAGAATGCCTATCCGATTCTGTTGATTACGAAGTTTTTTGACCGCCTCAAGGGAGCAACGGTTTTCACAAAGCTTGATTTGAGAGGGGCATACAATCTCGTGAGGATTAAGGAGGGCGACGAGTGGAAAACTACGTTTATTACCAGAACAGGTCATTATGAGTACCTCGTAATGCCTTTTGGCCTTTGTAACACCCCGGCAGTTTTCCAGCAATTTATTAACGATGTCCTCCGAGATTTGTTGCAGTTATGTGTGGTGGTTTATCTCGACGATATCCTCATATTTTCCAAGTCCCTGGAGAGCCACCACACAGATTTCTGTCGTGTGCTTAAGAAACTAAGAGAGAATAATCTCTATTGTAAATGGGAGAAGTACAAATTCCATCATGAATAGGTTAAATTCCTGGGTTATGTAATTTCCACTGCTGGTTTTTCGATGGACCCAGAGAAACTTTCAGCAGTCCTACAGTCCTACCCAGAGAAACTTTCAGCAGTCCGACCCATGGGGCAGCGTTTTCTTGGCTTTGCCAACTATTATCAGAAGTTTATTCGTAGCTTCTAGTCCCTGGTCAAGCCCCTGACTGATATGACCAGAAAGGGCGGTAACCCACAGAGTTGGTCTCCGGAGTCCCTTAAGGTCTTTGAGAGTCTCAAGGCTGCATTTGTTTCTGCTCCTGTGTTGACACATCCTAACCCTATGTTACCTTTTATCCTTGAGATTGATGCTTCGGAGACTGGAGTTGGCGCCCTTCTGTCTCAACGTCATACCTCTGAGAGCGCTATGCATCCTTGTGGTTACTTTTCCAAGAAATTGTCACCTGCGGAGTGCAATTACGAGATTGGTGACAGAGAGCTGTTAGCGATCATTTTAGCCCTGAAAGTGACATCTCCTCGAAGGTAGCACTGTGCCGGTTCTCATTCTTATTGACCATAAAAATCTCACATTCTTGTCTGAGGCTAAATGCCTCTCTCCCAGAGGGCGCAATGGGCTCTTTTCTTGTCTAGTTTCAATTACATTGTCTCATTCTTACCCAGTACTAAGAATGGAAGGGCTGACGCTTTGTCACAACAATTTTCCTCCACATCCAAGATGTAGTCGGTTCCGGTTCCTGTGATTCCTCCTGATCGTATTCTGGCTATGGCTCGTACTAGTCTCACTTCTTTGGGTGACAAAAGTCTTGCTGCTCAGGTTCATGCTCCTCATGAGAAACCTTGTGACCGCTGCTTTGTCCCAGAGAGTCTCCGTACTGCCGTGCTCCACACTTACTATTCTCCCAAGGCTGCTGGCCACCTTGGGAGGAATCAACTCTTTTGGGCCATGTCCCAACAATTCTGGTGGCATAGTCTACGTACTGATGTACAGTATCTCACAAAAGTGAGTACACCCCTCACATTTTTAAAATATTTTGTTATATCTTTTCATGTGACAACGCTGAAGAAATGACACTTTGCTACAATGTAAAGTAGTGAGTGTACAGCTTGTATAACAATGTAAATTTGCTGTCCCCTCAAAATAACTCAACAAACAGCCATTAATGTCTAAACCACTGGCAACAAAAGTGAGTACACCCCTGAATGAAAATGTCCAAATTTGACCCAAAGTGTCAATATTTTGTGTGGCCGCCATTATTTTCCAGCACTGCCTTAACCCTCTTGGGCATGGAGTTAACCAACAGGTTGCCACTGGACTCCTCTTCCACTCCTCCGTGACGACATCACAGAGCTGGTGGACATGGACGTCTGCAGAACTTTTTTTAGGGGGGGCAGCATTTTAAGGTCACTCATGCTCCGCCCTTTTCAACGATGTAATGAATGGGGGGGGCTTAGTCATTATCACAAAAAGCGCAGGCATGCAAAGGTTTGAGAAACCTGATGCAAAAGCTTCATAGAAGGATCAAGCTGCCATTGATTAAGTATTTCTAATTTGCACTGGAAATATATAGGTGTTATATTAGAGATAATTCATCTTCACTTTGTATTGGAAGTTACTCAGGCATGCCATGCCCATATAAATAGCCTAGAGAATGTAGATCTTTTTATATATATATATATATATCTATATATATATAGATATATATAGATATATATCTATATATCTATATATAGATATATATATATATATTGTGGGTGCCCATATTTGGTATTGATGAAAACATCTGTACTGTATGAGTATTGGAGCCAGTGTACTGTAAAAATCCATGGAGAATCAAGCTCATAACCTAGAAACCTGGCTGGTGAAGGGTTAAGGGAATCCCTGTGTCCTGGAGCAAACAGTGGCTGACCTTATGCAAAGCTTAAGTGAGCTGAGATAACAAGTGGATAGATAAGAGTTGCAGAGTCTGGAAATGCATACACAGTCACTCCATTTAGAATCTGTGTAAACACTAGATGTGCCTGAGAAGTCATCTCCAGCTCACTGGACCCCCTCCTTGTTCTTCTTCTATTGCCAGTCCACGGCCACTTCCCATTTCCTTTACATGTGTACATTCTGCTTCTCCCATACACCTTCACTTACTCTCCTGATGCTGCCCAGTTTCAAAATGACTGTGTTTCCATCATCCAGAGGCAGGAGACATGGCAGCTGCTGATCCTTGAAGGCTGGCCACACCCCCTTCCCTTATTCCTGCCCAATCACTGCCTTTCTCCTCACAGAAGGTGCCATTACATAGCAGAGAGTGCCCAATAGTTAAGCTGCGGGGTGGAGGGAGGGATCTGTGCTGTGCCCACATGATTGATGTTTTTACAGATAATGATCCTGCCCGGCCAAGCAGCCTAATTTTGAGGGGGACATATGGTGGGGCAAGGGACAACCTGAGTTTTGCCACTTCACTTGTGGGCGGCGCCGGGTGGATCTACATCTTCTCAACTCTCTCTACACAGTAGGGTAAGGACTGGAGGCGGAACCGAGCGTCCGAGCGAGTGAGTCTGAGTCAGATCATGTCAGAGAGCAGCAGCAGTCAGCAGACTCAGAAAAAAGTCTGCGGCGGACCGCTCAGCTCACAGACACCCACTTGTCTTGTGCGGACACCTTGCTGATTCCAGAGGGGGGCACTTGACCCCCCTTGCCCTCTGCTGCGGACACCCATGCTGGTGGATGTTAGAGACCTTGCGTTCCTCCACCTTCCATTTGAGGATGCCCCACAGATGCTCAATAGGGTTTAGGTTCTGGAGACATTCTTGGCCAGTCCATCACCTTTACCCTTAGCTTCTTTAGCAAGGCAGTCTTGGAGGTGTGTGGGGTCGTTATCATGTTGGAATACTGCCTTGTGGCCCGGTCTCCGAAAGGAGGGGATCATGCTTGGCTTTAGTATGTCACAGTACATATTGGCATTCATGGTTCCCTCAATGAACTGTAGCTCCCCAGTGCCAACAGCACTCACGCAACCCCAGACCATGACACTCCCACCACCATGCCTGACTATAGGCAACACACACTTGTACTCCTCACCTGGTTGCCGCCAAACACGCTTGACAGCATTTGAACCAAATAAGATTATCTTGGTCTCATCAGACCACAGGACATGGTTCCAGTAATCCATGTCCTTAGTCTGCTTGTCTTCAGCAAACTGTGGGCTTTCTTGTGCATCATCTTTAGAAGGGGCTTCCTTCTGGGATGACAGCAATGCAGACCAATTTGATGCAGTATGCGGACTATGGTCTGTGCACTGACAGGCTGACCCCCCCCACCCCTTCAACTTCTGCAGCAATGCTGGCAGCACTCAAACATCTATTTTCCAAAGAAACCTCTGCAAGTGACGCTGAGCACGTGCACTCAACTTCTTTGGTCGACCATGTCGAGGCCTGTTCTAAATGGAATCTGTCCTGTTAAACTGCTGTATGGTATTGGCTACAATGCTGCAGCTCAGTTTCAGGGTCTTGGCAATCTTCCTATAGCCAAGGCCATCTTTATGTAGAGCAATAATTCTTTTTTTCACATCCTCAGAGAGTCCTTTGCCATAAGGTGCCATGTTGAACTTCCAGTGACCAGTATGAGAGAGTGAGAGCGATAACACCAAATTTAACACACCTGCTCCCCATTCAGACCTGAGACCTTGTAACACTAATCACATAACACCGGGGAGGGAAAATGGCTAATTGGGCCCAATTTGGACATTTTCAATTAGGGGTGTACTCACTTTTTGTTTCAATAGTTTTTGTATTGATTTCACAGAAATAACAGAGGAAACAGTATCTGTCACATAACAAAACTGAGAAAAGGTATACAGCAACTGAATACAGATGTCAAAATCAGAGTTGCATGTATGTTGGAGCTCGATAGGTGCATTCAATTACTTGTTTAGAAAGAAGTGTAGGTTGTCGTCTCCTACTGCAAGCACCCCATATTGGGAACACACTGTGTCTAGCAGCGGAGACCACTCCCCCAACCCCTATTGATTCTTTCAAAGGGCAAGATACTGGGAGGAAAGGAGGGAGAACAGGACAGTATCAGCAATTGTAGTAACATTACAGGAGTTCAATAATGTGGTGTAAATGAGTCATAGGTTTAACGTTTTCCATTTAGTCCACGGTTGCCACTTGTGAGTGAATTGTTTTAGTTTGTCTGAGTGAATTGCAGTGATTTGTTCATGGGCGTAGTGTAGTTGGGTTAATTCTATCACATCTCGTATGGAGGGAGGGTCTGGATTTTTCCATCGTTTTGTGATGGTAAGTTTGGCTGCTAGGAGGATATGGGTCATTATGTGTTGTATGTGGTAAGGGAGGGTTTGGATTTCCAGAGATAGAAGTGCTAGGGCAGGAGAGGGAGTGATGCTGAGTTGAGCGACTTGGGATATGAGTTTGATTGTGGATGTCCAGAATGCCGTCAGTTTAGGGCATCCCCAGAAGGTATGGAGGAGGTCGCCTTTGTGGTCACAGTGTCTTTAACTGGTGACTTTAAATGTGGCGTTACAGGCTGTAGTCCATTGTATGTCGGTATAAGTGCATTTTAGGTCGTCTTCCCATTTGAGTAGGGGAGCGGTTTTAGTAAAGGTGCGATTTTGCTGTAGAATGTTATAGAAGATCAAGATTCCTTTAGTATGTAGTGTACTGGTGGTGTAATATATCCAAGCTGATAAGGGGATTTTGTATGGCCATAGAGGGAATGTTGATATGCAATGTTTTGTATGAATGTATTTGTAGAGGTCCGAGTTTGGGAGATGAAATTCAGGTTGGATTGTAGGAAAGGGTTTATTCCAAGCTTTAATTGAGGCTTTCATGGTAGGAGGAATATACGTAGGTATTCTAGCTCTTAGCACTGTGCTAGTGAGCCAGGGGTAGAGGGAGTGACCTGGTACATAGGACGCTTCTATGGCTCCCCGGATTGTGGTAGGGGAAGGTAGGAGCCATTCCTTAAGTTGTGTTAGTAAAGAGGCTAGGTAGTAGTCAGTAAAATCAATATAACCTGATCCTCCTACTGAGCGATGTTTGATGAGCTTTGCGTGGGCGCAGCAAGATTTTTTACCTTGCCATATAAATTTGGTGAGTATAGATTGAAGCGACTTAAAGTAGGTAGTTGGGAGTGGGATTGTTAGGGTTCTGAATAAATAGAGAAGCTGGGGTAAGTGAAGTATTTTGAATGCTGCTAGTCTTCCTATCCATCAAAATTCCAATTTCGTTAGTTAGTAAGGTCTTGCTGTAACTTGGTACGATATGGAATATAGTTTGTTTGGTATAGAGTTTTAGTGGATTTGGTTAGCTGAATTCCTAGATAGGGTATATTATTGTCTGCCCATACGTAGGGGTAAAGGTTTTGGAGGAGGTTGCTGGAAGTTGCATCTATTTCTAGGTTAAGGATAGAAGATTTCATGTCATTGACCTTAGAGTAAGAGACTTTGCTGAACCAGGAAAGTGTTTCTTGTACTGCGGGTAGTGATGTCATGATATTGGTTAACAATAAAATTACATCATCAGCAAATAGGCTGATCTTGTGGTCGTGTGTGTTAATGGGGAATCTGGGAAATGGGGGGTGTTCATTCTAATATGTTCCACTAAGGGTTCCATTAGTAAGTTGAAGATTAGGGGTGACAGGGGGCACCCTTGTCTAGATTCATTAGTTATTTGGAAGGGAGAGGAGAGGATATTGGGCGTGTATACGCGTGCTGATGGTGTTGTATATAGGGCCATGATTGCTTTGAGAATTTGGCCATTGAAACCAAATTTAGTGAGAACTGAGGCTAGGTAGTTCCAGTGGACTCTGTCGAACACCTTCTCTGCATCCAAAGATAGGAGCAGAGAAGGCGTTCCAGAGGACTCAGCATGGTGGATGATATTGATTATGCGACGTGTTGCATCAGAGGTTTGTCGCAGTCAGTAAATCAATCAGTAAATCCTAATTGGTCTGGGTGGATTAGGGTTGGGAGGATATCTATCAATCTTTCTGCTATGAGTTTTGCATAGATTTTCAAATCAATGTTAAGTAGGGATATTGGTCTGAAGTTTTTTGGTGTTGTAGGGTCTTTGCCTGGTTTAGGTATCGTCACTACAAGTGCACTCAGCATTTCGGAGGGGAAAGAGGAAGAGGAGGCAACGTTATTATAAACTTTACATAAGAGTGGCGCTAGAAGGTGCTGGAATTTTTTGTAGTACTCGCCAGTAAATCCATCTGGGTCAGGTGATTTGGAGTTTGGTAATTTGTGGATAACTTGCAGGATTTCTTGTATAGTGAATGGTTCACTGAGAATTAAGAGTTGTTGCTGGGATAGGGATGGGAGTTTGATATGATTGAGGAAAGCTTGGATGTCCTCTTGGGAGGGTTGATGGGTATCATGGTCATCTTGGATGTTGTATAGACTACTGTAGTACAGGCTAAACGTTTCAGCGATAGCTTGGGGTTTGAGGATTTTTCATTGGTAGTCAGGTGATAGAGGAAGTGATTTTTAGATTTAAGGCATTGCCCTTTAATTTTTGAGGCCATAGCTTTCCCCGCTTTATTGCCCGTGGAATACATTTTAGCTTTAAGCTTCCTTTGGGATTTCTCGAATGACGCTAGTAATAGGGATCTGAGTTCCTGGCGTAGGGAGAAAATTTTATTTTAGAGAGCCAAGGAAGAATTTGTTTTGTTAAGGGATTCTGAGACTGCTAGATCAGCCATCACTTCGTCTAAGCGATGCGTCCTCTTTTTCTTTGCTCGGGATCCTAAAGGTACCTCTGATTACTGCCTTGTGTGCATTCCCCACTGTTGCTGGGTCTGTCACAGAATCAGCATTAAGGGAAAGAAAATCTTCCAGGTTTTTGAGGAGCGTAGAGGTGTGTATGGGGTCTTGTAGAAGGAAGTTATTGGCTCGCCATAGGTATGTGTTAGGATGGGAAGGTTTGCTAGATAGGGTAATGCTGATAGGGGTGTGGTCTGACCAAGTGACAGTGTGGATGGTGGAGGCTGATACTTTTTGCAATAACCATTTATCTGTTACAAAAAGATCTATTCATGAATGGGTGTTGTAACGCGGAGAAAGATATGTGTAGTCTCGTTCGTCAGCATGACAACACCTCCACACAGCGTACAGATCGTTGGTAGCCATATAGTTGCTCAAGGGTGATTAGTGTCTCTTAGGGCCTGAGGTTGTGTCCATTTTGTTATCTGGTACTAGATTAAAGTCTCCACAGAGTAGGAGATGGCCCTGTTGGTAGCTTTTTGCCTTCTTAATGGTCTGTCTTAAGAATGGCATTTGGCGGTGGTTAGGAGCATATAGGGATACCAACGTGTTTTGAGTATTGTCAATAGAGTATAATAAAATAATCGACCTTCTTGGTCTGCAAAACAATTGTGTAGTTGGAATGAAACAGAGTCTCGAATAGCGATAAGGATTCCTCTTTGTTTCTTCGTGTAGGAGGATTTGAATATGTGGGGAAAGTTTTTGTGGGTGCAAGAAGGTGTTGCTGCTTGGTCAAAGTGAGTTTCTTGAATGCAAAGGACATTGCATTTAAGCGATAAGGCTGTTTTCCACATTGAAGCTCGTTTGGCTGGGTGGTTGAGACCCTTTGCGTTGAGTGAGAGAACAGTGAGAGTCATGATCTGGAGTTGGAGGGCAGTGTGTAGTCGAGGAAGGACTTACAGTTGCAGAGCTTACAGAGGGCAGGCTTCCAGGTGGAGGGCAGATGGTCGCAGGACTATCCGTGTTGAAGGAGTTCCAGAAGAGATGTGGAGTAGGGATGAGCCGAACACCCCCGGTTCGGTTCGCACCAGAACCTGCGAACTGACCGAAAGTTCGCACGAACGTTAGAACCCCATTGACGTCTATGGGACTCGAACGTTCGAAATCAAAAGTGCTCATTTTAAAGGCTAATTTGCATGGTATTGTCCTAAAAAGGGTTTGGGGACCCGGGTCCTACCCCAGGGGACATGTATCAATGCAAAAAAAACTTTTAAAAACGGCCGTTTTTTCGGGAGCAGTGATTTTAATGATGCTTAAAGTAAAAAAAAAAAAAAGTGAAATATTCCTTTAAATATCGTACCTGGGGGGTGTCTATAGTATGCCTGTAAAGTGACGCGTGTTTCCCGTGTTTAGAACTGTCCCTGCACCAAATGTAATTTTTAAAGGAAAAAATCTCATTTAAAACTGCTTGCGGGTTTAATGTCATGTCGGGTCATGGCAATATGGATGAAAATCAGTGAGACAAACGGCATGGGTACCCCCCAGTCCATTACCAGGCCCTTTGGGTCTTGTATGGATATTAAGGGGAACCCCGCACCCAAATTAAAATAAGGAAAGGCCCTATATACTCTGAACAGCAGTATACAGGCGGTGCAAACAAGACAGGGACTGTAGGTTTGTTGTTAAGTAGAATCTCTTTGTAATTTTGAACGGGTACATTTTTAACGTGTTTAGCTCCAGCCAAAAAATCTTTTTTAAGCTTTTTGGAAAACATAGGGAAGGGTTATCACCCCTGTGACATTTGTTTTGCTGTCTTTCCTCCTCTTCAGAAGATTTCACCTCACTTTTTGTCCCAATGAAAAATGTTTTTTGAAAATTTGGGTTTTTTTGTGGAACAAGGATTGGAAAGCATCAGTGGAAAGGAGAAATTGTTTTCCCATATTAACTCTTACAGGAGAGAATTTCCCTTCCTAGGGGTAGATTTCATCTCACTTCCTGTTGTCTCCTTCCATTTGCAAGTAAGAGTCGTTTGTAAGTTAGATGTTTGAAAGTAGGGTCATGCCCTATATACTCAGCAGAAATTTGGGCCTTAGGTGTTGCTGTGGCCACAACACTGTAAGCCCTCACAGGGCCCTGCTGTGAAATATTAGATCAAAAATTGTAATTACACGCCCCTGTTAGACAGGGGCAGAAAAATTGGGCCTTAGGCACTGGTGCTGGTGCCACAACACTGCAACCCCTCACAGACACTCTAGTTGGAATGCAGGAACGAGCCCTGCTGCAAAGTATTACATCAAAAATTGTAATTACACGCCCCTGTTAAACAGGGGCTGAAAAATTGTGCCTTAGGCACTGGTGGTGGCGCCCAGAACCAAAAATGTTCTTACAAGCTATCAGCGTGATGATTGAGGAGGAAGAGGATAATTACTCAGGGATAGTCACTCAGCATCAGCATAGGCAGTCTTTGAAGGGATCTGAGATTTCAAAAAAAATTATTCGGTTACATCAGCATCAGGTGCTTGGTAGCTGGTGGTGATCCAAGACTGATTCATTTTTATGAAGGTCAGCCGATCGACCGAGTCGGTGGACAGACGCACCCTGTGATCGGTTACCACGCCTCCAGCAGCACTGAATGTGCGTTCCGAAAGAACGCTGGATGCAGGACAGGCCAGTAGCTCAATTGCATACTGTGCAAGCTCTGGCCAGTGATCCATCCTCAAGACCCAGTAACCCAGAGGATTTTCGGTGGGAAAGGTGTCCAAGTCTGATCTTGCCCCTAGGTATTCCTGCACCATGTAAAACAGACGCTGGCGATGGTTGCTGGAACCGATCATACCTTGGGGCTGCGGACCAAAAAATTGTCTGAACGCATCGGTCAGACGGCCACCTTCTCCACCGCTCCTTCTTTGACTGACCGAAGCCTCAGCAACACGTTGTCCAGAAACAGGAGTTTGTAACCTCCCAGTCTCTGGGAACGCATTGCACAGACCTTTCTGCAAGGCCTCCCGAAGATGTTTCATCCTCTGCTCCCTCTGTGATGGCAAGATAAGGTCCGCAACCTTACCCTTGTAACGTGGATCAAGGAGGGTTGCCAACCAGTATTGGTCCTTCTCCTTGATACCACGAATACGAGGATCCTTACGCAGGCTTTGCAGGATCAGGGAGGCCATGCAGCGTAGGTTTGCTGAGGCATTCGGTCCAGAGTCCTCTGGGTCACTAAGGACGACAACGTCCGCAGCCACCTCCTCCCAGCCACGTACAAGTCCATGTGTTTCTTGGGACTGATCCCTTAAAGACTGCTGCTGATGCTGAGTGCCAGGCTCCACCTCCATACTGACACAATCTTCCTCCTCCTCCTCCTCCTCCTCGTCCTCTTCCTGTGTGATCGGCGGGCACGCAGGAACACTGTCTGGATAAAGGGGGCCTTGAGAGCTAAGGAAGTCCTCCTCTTCCTGCCTCTGTTCTGCCTCAAGTGCCCTGTCCATTATTCCACGCAGCGTGTGCTCCAACAGGTGGACAAGGGGGACAGTGTCACTGATGCATGCACTGTCACTGCTCACCATCCTCGTGGCCTCCTCGAATGGTGACAGGACAGTGCATGCATCCCTGATCATGGCCCACTGGCATGGGGAAAAAAAACCAAGCTCCCCTGACCCTGTCCTGGTGCCATAGTCGCACAGGTACTCATTGATGGCCCTCTGCTGCGTGTGCAGCCGCTGCAGCATGGCCAACGTTGAGTTCCACCTGGTGGGCATGTCACAGATTAGGCGGTTCTTGGGCAGGTTAAACTCCTTTTGGAGGTCCGTCAGCCGAGCACTGGCATTATATGACCGGCGGAAATGCACACAGACTTTCCTGGCCTGCCTCAGGACATCCTGTAAGCCCGGGTACCTGCCCAAGAACCGCTGCACCACCAAGTTAAGGACGTGAGCCAAACAGGGCACATGGGTCATTTGTCCCTGTCGGAGGGCAGAGAGGAGGTTGGTGCCATTGTCGCAAACCACCATTCCTGCCTTAAGTTGGCGTGGCGTCAACCACCTCTGAACCTGCCCCTGCAGAGCTGACAGAACCTCTGCCCCAGTGTGGCTCCTGTCCCCCAAGCACACCAGCTCAAGCACCGCATGGCATCTTTTGGCCTGCGTACTTGCGTAGCCCCTTGAACGACTACGGAGCACCGCTGGTTCCGAGGAAGAGGCCATGGAGGAAGAAGAAGAGGAGGGGGTGGAGGAGAGAGGTGTGTCACAATCATTAGCATTTTGGAGGCGTGGTGGCGGAACAACCTCCAACACTACTGCACCTTGTCCTGCATCCTTCCCAGCTGCCAGAAGAGTCACCCAATGCGCCGTGAAACTTAGGTAACGTCCCTGTCCATGCCTGCTGGACCATGAGTCAGCGGTAATATGCACCTTACCGCTGACCGCCCTGTCCAGCGAGGCATGGACATTGCCTTCCACGTGCCGGTAGAGAGCCGGAATCGCCTTCCGTGAGAAAAAGTGGCGTTTGGGTACCTGCCACTGAGGAACCGCACATTCCACAAACTCACGGAAGGGGGCAGAGTCTACCAACTGAAAAGGCAGCAGTTGAAGTGCTAGCAATTTTGCCAAGCTAGCATTCAACCGCTGGGCATGTGGATGGCTGGGAGCAAACTTTTTTCGGCGGTGCAGCAGCTGGGGCAGGGAAATTTGCCTGGTACAATCTGACGTCGGTGTACCAAAAGCAGATTGCCCACAAGTACTTGGCTGTGACACACCTAATTCTACACCTTCATTCCTCTCACTGCAGGTCTCAGAGAGGACTGGAGGTCTAGTGGGGTTGGAAATCTCAGCTGATGAGGAGCAAGGAGAGATCCTCTTTGTTCTTTGGTGTGGGTCTTTTAGATACGCTTGCCAACGAACTGCATGGCAGGTCAACATATGTCTGGTCAAGCATGTGGTACCCAAGCGGGAGATGTTTTGGCCACGTGAGATACGCTTGAGACATATGTTGCAAATAGCAGCGGTGCGATCTGATGCACTCGTCTCAAAAAAGGCCCACACCAAAGAACTTTTTGAATAACGCGCAGAGACTGCAGCGCCCTGCACATGTGGAGCTTTGGGGTGTGATGCAGTCAATGTGCTGCCCTTAGGCTGGCCCCTGGAGGGCATCCTGCCTCGTTGGTGATGTGCCACCTCCTCCTCCTCCTCCTCCTCCTCCTCCTCCTCCTCCTCTCTCCTATCAGGCACCCACGTTGAGTCAGTGACCTCATCATCCCCTCCCTCCTCATCACTGGAGCAAACCTGGCAGTATGCTGCAGCAGGGGGAGCATGACTGCCAGATTGCTGTCCTTCTTGGGCACCCCCTCTGTCCGTGCTCATGTTACTGCCTTCATCGAGCTCAGTATCATCATCAGAGCCTTCCAAACGCTGGGCATCCTCCTGGAGCATGTACCCAACACTGTGGTTAAACAGTTCGAGGGACTCCTCAGGAGGACATGGTGGAGCTAGGGAAGGAGTCACTGATGACATTGAGCTGAGGGAAGAGGCTGCTGCTTTGCCAGACAAAGCACCCTGGGCATGGGTGAGAGAGGATGAGGACGGCTTGGTCATCCACTCGACCAAGTCTTCCGCATGTTGCGGCTCAACACGGCCAGCTGCCGAAAAAAAGGCCAAGCGTGTCCCATGGCCACGTGCTGATGAGGATGCACCGTCTCCACGACCAGCACTAGACACAGAGCCTGCTTGCCCTCTCTTATTGGCTTGTGACTGTCTGCCTCTCCTTCTTGGCCTTCCAGACATACTAATGGCCTGTAGCTGCACTAAGCTGGGATATATATATATATATATATATATATATATATATATATATATATATATATATATATGTACTGATACTGCAGCTAGCAAAATCAACTGCTTGCCTGTAGTATGAGAACACCACCAACCTTCTACAGGTAGCTTTAGCTGAACACTGTGAGGTGGACGCACCCCACTAACTTGTAGGTTTAGCTGAACACTGTGAGCAGGACGCACTGCACTAACTGTAAATAGTCTAGCTGCCTGACCGTGGTACTAATAGGATCAAAAGAACACCAGTAATTTTCTTCAGGTAGCTTTATATACTGTAACCAAACAAGCCTGCCTGTCAGTAGGAAGATAACAGGAACGGATCTAGCTGAACACTGTGAGCAGGACGCACTGTACTAAATGTAAATAGTCTAGCTGCCTGACCGTGGTACTAATAGGATCAAATAGAACACCAGTAATTTTCTTCAGGTAGCTTTATATACTGTAACCAGACAAGCCTGCCTGTCAGTAGGAAGATAACAGGAACGGATCTAGCTGAACACTGTGAGCAGGACGCACTGTACTAAATGTAAATAGTCTAGCTGCCTGACCGTGGTACTAATAGGATCAAAAGAACACCAGTAATTTTCTTCAGGTAGCTTTATATACTGTAACCAGACAAGCCTGCCTGTCAGTAGGAAGATAACAGGAACGGATCTAGCTGAACACTGTGAGCAGGACGCACTGCACTAAATGTAAATAGTCTAGAAGATAACAGGAACGGATCTAGCTGAACACTGTGAGCAGGACGCACTGCACTAAATGTAAATAGTCTAGAAGATAACAGGAACGGATCTAGCTGAACACTGTGAGCAGGACGCACTGCACTAAATGTAAATAGTCTAGAATTTAACAGGAACGGATCTAGCTGAACACTGTGAGCAGGACGCACTGCACTAAATGTAAATAGTCTAGAAGATAACAGGAACAGATCTAGCTAAACTGAATACAGTGTATATATATATATATATATATATATATATATATATATATATATATATATATATATATGCAACACCTGGGATGCATATATATACACAATACACTGTAAGTGCAGCTAACTGACTGACTGTTCTGCCTAATCTATCTAACTCAAATCAAATGACACTGTCTGTCTCTCTCTCTCTCTCTCTCTCTATCTATGAACGCCGGAACACACACTACACAGGGCCGCCGTGCAGGCGGCCTTATATAGTGTGGGGCGTGTACTAAATCCCCTGAGCCATAATTGGCCAAAGCCTCCTTGGCTTTGGCCAATTACGGCTCTCTGTTCAGGCGGCGCTGTGATTGGCCAAGCATGCGGGTCATAGTGCATGCTTGGCCAATCATCAGCAAGCAATGCACTGCGATGCCGCAGTGAATTATGGGCCGTGACGCGACACACGAATTTGGCGCGAACGGCCCATATCGTTCGCAATTCGGCGAACGGGCGAACAGCCGATGTTCGAGTCGAACGTGGGTTCGACTCGAACACGAAGCTCATCCCTAATGTGGAGGGGATGATCAGGCAGCAGACCGTAGTATGGAGGATGGAGATTGCGTTGAGTTAGCACTACGGAGAGTAGTAGCGTGCAGTGCTGATATATGTTAAAGGCTGGGTCTTGATGCTCTTGTTGTCCTGTAAGGAAAAAGGTAGAAACAAAACGAAACAAAACAAACATGGAGGGAGGAGAGAAATGGTCAGCAGTGAAAAACTCTGAGAGTCGCTGACTAAGCTCGGGGAAAAGTTCAGTAACTGTGTGGATTTAAGCATTTGGCCGAACCGGAGATTATGTTGTCTAGGAACGTCGTGGACAGGAACATTAATTTATAGTTGGTCTTAAAATTTCTCTGACGGTGTTGCCCATGGCGGGGTGGGTTGGTGTAGGTGGAGGCACCTGGGCCCTCCATTGGAGGCTTTGGAATGATTCCCCACGAGTGGAGGAGTTTCATGCCGCTCACAATGTCGGAGATGGTGTGGGCTGCGCCCTTTCTGGTAATCAGTAAAGTGGCTGGGTGACACCATTTATAGGCCAGCTTGTGGTTGTTGAGGGCTTTGGTAACCGTTTTCAGCTGTCTCCTTATTTGGAGGGTATGTTGTAAGAGATCCACGTAGATTTGGATGTCATTATATGGCACCGGTAGGGTAGCAAGTGTTCTGGCTTTTGAGAGAATTAGCTCTTTGGCTTGGTAAAAGTGGATTCTTATAAGGACGTCTCTGGGAATCGAGTCCTCTAGGTCCTGTGGTTTAGGGATCCTATGTATGCGGTCTACAGTAAGCTCTATTGGCGTCAGCTCAGGTATTAGAGCAGAGAAAAGGCTGGTGGCGTATGCTGGAGATCCATTTTGTTTTCTATGTACTGTACCCTGTGATCCATATGTTGCATATCAGATGTAAATTTATTGATGAGTGATGAGAAGTTAGCCATGAGAGAGGATTGCAGTGAAAATCACATGTCTTTCATGGTCATACCTAGTACAGGCTGGCCTGTAGTGGGAAAGGCCGCAATGGGTGAATGCAGATGTGATGCAGCAGTCTCTGTGAGGGTTTCTGTACTCACTGCAGCCTGGTGGCTAGGGTTCATCGTCATCCTGGCTTTAGCTGGGCTTTGAGAGGCTGGGCTGGTTGGCGGCAAGTGGCAGGGAGATGCAGCTGCTAATCCGCAGTTCTGGTTGTGCGGATTGGCATCAGAGAGGTCTGTGTAGAAGGAGGGAGAGGTCCGGGCTGCGGCGCCATCTTGGGAGAGCTCCGTTCTCGGCACTGGCTGAAGGAAGAATGCGGTGAGCTTCTTGGGGCACCGATCTTCCTTTCGTTTGCAGGACATTGTTGGCAGGGAGCCCGCAGAGTAGTGTAGGGTGATTGAGAGTTGGCAGTTACGGGATTCCTGTCAATATGCTGGTGTTCTCCGGTCATCCGTGGCGAGCTCTCGGCTTAAGCTGCCATCACGAGCACTTGCAAGCCACGCCCCCTCGGGTGTACTCACTTTTGTTGCCAGCAGATTAGACCATAATCGCTGTGTGTTATGTTATTTTGAGGGGACAGCAAATTTATACTGTTATACAAGCTGTACACTCACTATTTTACATTGTAGTAAAGTGTCATTTCTTCAGTGTTGTCACATGAAAAGATATAATAAAATATTTACAAAAATGTGAGGGGTGTACTCACTTTTGTGAGATACTGTAACTGCCTTCGTAGCTGCCTGTTCCATGTGTGCACAGAGTAAGACTCCATGACACCTTCCAGTGGGCCTCCTACAACCCATACCCAATAGAGAGAGGCCCTGGACCCACCTGTCTATGGATTTCATTGTGGAGTTACCCAACTCCCAGGACAACACAGTTATCAATATTGTGGTTGACTGGTTCTCGAAAATGTCTCATTGTATTTAAGAAGTTGCCCACTTCTAAGGAACTGGCTTCCATTTTTGCTTGCTTACATGGGCTACCCAAGATGTTTGTCTCGGACAGGGGTAGTCAGTTTGTGTCCTGGATCTGGAGAGCCTTTGGTGCACAGTTGGGAATTCAGCTTGCTTTCTCCTCTGCGTATCACCCACAGTCTAATGGGGCCGCAGAACGAGCCAATCAGACCTTGGAGCAATTCCTACATTGCTATATTTCTGACCATCATAACAACTGGTCAGACCTCTTACCGCGGGCGGAGTTTGCTCACAATAGTGCCTTGAATTTTGCTTCCCGATTGTCCCTGTTTTTTTTTAACAAGAAAAAATGTTTATTCAATGTTTACAATACAAGCGATGCAAATACACAGTTGTACACAGAAATATTATCACATGAGTTGTCACAAGACGAATGAGCGATATCATGAACAGTATAAAAAAGTGCAGAGGTGTCGAATTACATCACATTAGGAGGTGAGATCATAGACAGTAGGTTTCAGGACTAATAGTTGAAAAAGGTCTTGGAGAGGGGGAGGGGGGGGTGGAAAAGAAGGGAGGGACTGGGAAGGAAAGAGGGGGGGGGGAGGGGAAAGGGGGTGGGGTCGGGGGGGCGGGGGAGAGGGGGCCAGGGAAGGACCACATCCATCTTGCAAGGTTCACAGTTCTCAAACAATGGTTAAGCATTCAGAAGACTAAAACAGTGGTAAACTATTATCGGGCGGGTCCAACAGCCTCGTCGCGGTGGTCATCCTCCCCCATTGTACCCCACGCATCCAGCCAGCTCGACCATATCTTGTCAAATTTGGCAGGACAGTTTCGGTTAGCATAGGTAAGTTTATACAATGGTAGCACCGAGTTCAGTTTAAGGCGCCATAAGGATACTGTGGGTGGGGCATTATCCTTCCAGTAAAGAAATATCTCTCTACGAGCGTAAAATGTGGCATAATTCAAAAATAGTCTAGCGTATTTACCCCTTACCCTAGAGTCAAAGACATTGAGCAGCATCAATTTGGGGTCTGTGATCAGTTCTAGAGAGGTAACTCGGCTAAGGGTGTCAGCTATCTCAAGCCAGTAATCCCTAAGGCGAGGACAAGACCATATCATATGAAAGAAAGCAGCAGAACTCTGACCACACCTAGGACAGGCCACCGGAGTGTTAGGATTCATAAGTGTTAATCGTCTAGGAGTATAATAGGCTCTGTGGAGGAACTTGACCTGCATAAAACGGTCTCTGGCCGAGATCATATTAGTGACAAAGGATGATACACAGGACTCCCATTCCTCCTCTGAGAGATCTGGGATATCTATTTTCCATCTATCATGAGTTTTTTCAAGTTTTTTCAATGGAGCTATGGACAGGTGGAAGTATAGGGAGGAGAGGGGTTTGTCTATGATCCTAGCAGTGAGTAGTCCCTCCACAGAGTCTGACTTCAATGTAATTTGAGCTGGGAACTGTTTCTTGTACGCGTGCCGAAGTTGATAGTACCTAAACAGCATCCATCCTGGCAGTGAGTAGGCACTTTTGAGATCTGCAAAGGATCTCAGTTTACCCCCCACCACAATGTGTTTCAGTTTTACTATGCCCTTCCCTGCCCAAACCTGGGGATCTGGAACCGTATTCAGATGTGGTAAGTTGGGATTACCCCATAAAGGAATGTGGGGAGAAAATGTCTCGGGAGAGGCAAAGCGGGCCCTGGCCTTATGCCATACAGTAATGGTTGTACGCATCAAGTCTGTGATGCCGGGGTGAGACCTCACCCCCCTAAACACCACATTGCTGAGAGAGGAATATGAACCCATTATAGCCGCCTCCAAGGTTACCGCTGGGTTGTCCTGTAGCTGGGAAAACCACCATCTGACCATCACCAGAACGGCCGCCCAGAAATAGATCTGAAAATCTGGTAGGGACAGGCCGCCCTGGGTGACGGGCAGCTGGAGGGTAGTAATGGCCAGTCGCGGGGACCCGCCATTCCAAACAAAGGACGATATTATACCTTTCATTCTTGCAAAGAATGAGGCAGGAGGGATTAAGGGGGCACTATGAAAGAGGTAGAGGAATTTGGGGAGATAAACCATTTTAATTAAATTTACCCTACCCACGGGTGATAGAGGAAGAGTCCTCCAGGCTATACATTTTTGTGAAAAGTTTTTAAGAAGTGGTTGAAGGTTCAGCTCATAATATGAGGACAATGGAGTTCCAACCCTTACTCCCAGGTATTTGAACTCTGATGTCCAGTTCAGGGGGGTGCCTGTTGGTGGGTGGGGACTCGCTGGATTCAGCGAAAAGAGGAGGGATTTTCCCCAGTTAATTTTAATGCCCGAGAACGATCCGAATTCGTCTATTATTTGTAGTGCAGGTGGGAGGGAAGAAATATCTTTAAGGAAAAGGAGGGTATCATCGGCGTATAAGGATATTTTATCCGTTATTACACCGACTTGGATACCTTTTACTGAGGAAGCGGATCTAATACGAGCTGCCATGGGCTCCATGGCTAGCGCGAATAATCCAGGGGATAGTGGGCAGCCCTGTCTGGTACCCCTAGACAGGGGAAACGGTGGGGACAATGAATTATTTGTGCGTATACGGGCCGTGGGATTAGAGTATAGCATCTGGATCCAACTAATAAAACGAGGGCCAAATCCAAACTTGCGGAGGACCGCCCAGAGGTAGCGCCACTCAACTGAATCAAAAGCCTTTTCGGCATCTAGAGAGGCGACAACCTCCGGGCCGTCCCCGCTCGCCCTGGACAGATGCGTTAGAAGACGCCGGATGTTTATGTCGGTCCCTCTGCCCAGCATAAATCCAGATTGGTCCGCATGCACCAGTACCGTAATCACAGTGTTTAGGCGACCAGCCAACACCTTGGCCAACAGCTTGGCATCCACATTAAGGAGAGATATAGGACGATATGAAGAGCAGTGTTCGGGAGGCTTGCCTTGTTTAAGAATGACTACTATAACCGCCTCAGCCATTGTCGCGGGCAATGAATTCCTTTCCATGGCGTTCTGCAGCATTCTTTTGAAGAATGGCAGTGTTTCTTCTGCATACGTTTTAAAGAATTCGGCAGGTATCCCATCTGGGCCTGACGTTTTGCCGTTTTGTAAGGAGGCCACTGCCTTCTGTATTTCCTCTAATAGGATAGGACCGTCCAAAGCTTCTCTAAATGTGGATGTCAGGCAAGGGAGCTCCACCCCGTCAAGATATGTCGCCAGTTCCGCGTCTGTACAGTCCATTCTAGAACCATAGAGGTCGCGATAAAATGACGCAAATCTATCATTAATGGATGAAGGATCTGTGAGGGTCGTCCCGTCTAAGTCATAAATGGTGGAAATAGTGACTGGGGAGGAGCTTTCCCTCGCCAGCCATGCCAGCATACTACCAGTCTTTTCCCCGTGCTCAAATATTCTTTGGGACTGATGTAGGAATTTAGTCTTAGTGGCAGATGTTCGTAGCAGGAGAACATCCCGCAGTGCTGCCTGAAAGTCAGAGTACGCCCTCGAAGTCCGAGACTCCGAGTATTCCTCCTCTAGTACCGCCACCCTCTCCTCAGCCCTTCGGGTCTCCTCTCCGAGGTCCTTACGGACCTTACGGATATGAGACTGCAGGTTACCTCTAGTGAAGGCCTTGAATGCGTCCCAGGACGTGGTCAGAGATGTCGATTGGTCCAGATCCCACCAATATTGTATTGCCTCAGATCTAAATGGTTCCGATATTCTGGAGTCATCCAGCCAAAATCTGGACAATCTCCAGAGATTCTCACCCGGCGAATAGGATACACACAGCCTCAAGGCAAGTGGAGCGTGATCGGATACGCCACGGGGGAGAATGGTGATGTCCCTAACCCTGGGGAGCACAGACCCCCCCGCATAGGCCAGGTCTATGCGTGAAAAGGTCTTATGCGAAGCCGAGTGACACGTGTAGGCCCTTCGGGAAGGGTTCCTCCATCTCCAGACATCGGTCAGGTTAGAGGCTTCAGCCCATGAGATTAGGTCTGGAGAGGAGCCGGCTCCGGGTGAGAGCCTGTCCATCCCAGGATCCGGCGCCATGTTAAAATCCCCCAGCACCACCACATTATCCGTAGCATAGGTGGCAATTTTAGAGATAAGCTGATTGAGTAACCTCATGGAGGCCGGGGGGGGGGGGTACAAACCCACCACCACTAATTCTAATCTATCTACCATAGCATGTAGTATAACAAAACGACCCTCCGGATCTAGTTCCAGCGCCAACAATTTAAACGGTAGAGACTTATGGATTAGAATGCTGACTCCCCTAGAGAAGTTGCTGTAAGTAGAGTGATATTGGTGTCCCACCCATGGCCGTCTGAGGCTCAGGATCTTACTGCCTGTCAAGTGAGTTTCTTGCAATATACATATTTGGGGGTGATAGTTTTTGAGAAATTGAAATACCAATGACCTTTTCACAGAAGAGTTTAAGCCCCTAGTGTTCCATGAGACAATAGTACATTCAGCCATAGTCGTCCATAGGTACATTTTCCAGCTGTGGATCTCTACCCAAATTTTGGTGCAACGCCCGGACCACCATGTAGGTCAGGGCGTGGCACTCCAAACACCGAGTGACAATTATATCCGCATCGCTTGTGGAAGAACAACATAAGAACCAAACATAACCAAATAAACCCAACCAACCCCCCCACCCCCCACCCCGCCAACCCCAGCCCCAACTTGGGGGAGGCTCAGGATCCCAATTTCGAACCAAGGCGAACACGCCTGTAATGGGGGAACGTGTGCAAAACGGCATCTGCAGTACAGCAATTAGATCTCACATGTAGTCCCTTGCTGGAGACCGGACTGATAAAAGAGCAGGTGCAGGCACCCAGCAGCCGCCGGGGGTACAGACTTGAAAAGTAACGATACAAAGTAAATTCAAATGATTCAGTCATTATCAGAGGATCCAACACAGAGTGTCATTAGGCAATGCAGGACAGGAGGTCCTAAAAAGGGGGGCCAATTTATAAGAGAGGCACGTCTTTAAGGCCGCACATAGCTAAGGCAATCAGGGGCCAGATCCCATCCATAGAAATAGTGATAACTGGGTGAATGATCAACATTTAGAACCGGTAGTGGGCCTGGGTCTAGGACATGCAAAAATGGGGGAGGGGAAGAAGGAGCATTAGAAACAGCCCTGGTATCACTATTGCAGTAATGAGGCCTCGAAAAGCCTCTCGGGGTCCAGCCATCCGAGTCTTAAAAATTCCCAGAAGTAAGAAAGATTTGAAGATAAAGGTACGGGGCGGTGCCCCCTGGGGTCCCCTAGCGGTGGGTATGCGATGGGCCCTTTCCACGGTAAAAAATGGGGAGAAGCGGGCTGACGGGAGCAGTTGTTGCAGTAGGCGTTCAGCGAAGGCCGTAGGATTCGTGCCCTCCGCCCCTTCAGGGAGTCCCAATATGCGTAAATTATTCCGTCGATTCCGGTTCTCCGCATCTTCTGCGCGGGACTCAAGCGTTTTTACTCTGGCTTTAAGCGCATGAATATCAGCCCCATGATCACGCACCGTATCTTCCGCCTGGGAGACCCTTTGCTCCACCTCAGATACTCGTCCCCTAAAGGCGTCAAAGTCCTTCCTAATAAACTCTACGTTAGCTTGTATGTGATCCACCTTACCGGTCAGGGTAGTTATGGCCTGTAGAACCGCCTTGAAATCAGCCGCTGTGGCAGGCATCTTATCAGGATCTTCGGCCTGGTTCTCCATCTGGGGAAGAGTCCTGGGCGAGGCCCCGGCTGCGGCCTTGTCTATGGTGTCAGGTTTTGTGGCCTTTTTCTTGGATCTAGGCTGACTCTTACGCCTTTGCATACCCCCAGGAGGGCACCAGGAGTGAGGAGGGACAGGGAGAGCCCGCTGGAACCACAGATTTCAGCGCCCGAGCGGGCACTGCGCCGGCCGCGTGAGGCCGCGGGCAGGGCCCTCTAGGCGAGACCGCGGCTTCGGCCTAGTCCACGTCGGCCGGCCCCGGTCCTTTTTTTTTAAGTTTCGGCCGGCTGATTCTCCACTGCAGCGATCCGGAACTGTCCCCCAGGCAGTAAGGGTCTAGGCCAGGGGTCTCAAACTGGCGGCCCTCCAGCTGTTGCAAAACTACAAGTCCCATCATCCCTCTGCCTGTGGGAGTCATGCTTGTAACCGTCATCCTTGCAATGCCTCATGGGACTTGTAGTTTTGCAACAGCTGGAGGGCCGCCAGTTTGAGACTCCTGGTCTAGGCAGATCAGTATTATGGGGTCGGCACCCAGTAAAAAGAGGATTAATGATCCGGTCTCTGGGAACTCAGACAAACACGTCTGCTCCCTCTGCCATCCTGGACACGCCCCCCCCCCGATTGTCCCTGTTTATGGCGAATTATGGTTTCCAACCTTTCATGTTGCCTGATTCATTTGTTCTGCAGAGTATTCCCACTTTAGAGGAGCAAGTGGTCTTCGTTCCACTTGGACATAAGTCCAGGAGGCTTTGCGACATACTAATCATAGGTATAGACTCCATGCTGACCGCAGACGCCTGCCTATGCTTTCCTACCAGGTTTTGGACAAGGTCTGGCTGTCATCTTGCAACCTCTGATTTCGTGTTCTCTCTCTGAAGTTTGCACCTCAGTTTATTGGGCCTTTCCGTATTCTTCGCAGGATTAACCCAGTGGCTTAAGCATTAGACCTTCCTTCTAATATGCGTATCTCAAATGTATTTCATGTCTCCTTATTAAAACCTTTGGTCTGCAACCGCTTTACCACCTCGGTGCCTTGTGCTCACCCTGTACAGGTTGAGAACCATGAGGAGTATGAAGTACAGTCCATTGTTGACTCCCGTAGGTTCCATGGGCACATACAGTACCTGGTGCATTGAAAAGGGTACGGTCCGGAGGAACGCTCTTGGGTCTCATCCTCGGACATACATGCCCATGTCCTCCTCCATGATTTCCATAGATGTTTTCCCCTTAATCCTGGTGGTCCTCCGAGGGGGAGGGGTCGTTGAGGAGAGAATACTGTCAGGGCTGGGCTCAGCCCTTCTTTCTCTGAGCTGGCCACTCAGCTGTCGGCTAATTGCCAGCTCCTATCTCTCCACAGTTACTCAGCTGTTGATGATATCCTGCTTGTCAGTCCTGCCTACTTAAGCCGTCCAGCCCAGAGGATCTCTGCCTTCGCCTTAGTCAACATCACAGAAACGATCTCCTGCGTTCCTGTTAAAAGACTTGCTTGGCTGACGTCCCTTCTGGCTGCAGATCCTGCTTGCTGTTTTACTACGGTCATCTTCGGCTCCCTGATGTTTAGCTTGTCTGACTATCCGCTTCGGTTCCTGAACTCTGGCTGTGTTTTGACTACGTTTGTTCTATTTACTTTTATTATTAAACAAGTGTGATTTAACTGTACTTCTGTCTCGGTCTGATTTCATGGTTTCTGACAATGATGCATGGCTCCCCCTGAATAGGGGGCCAAACAGGATAATGTTTGGGCCCAAACAGCCAAAGTTCAGTCTGAACCTAGGTTTGGACCAAACCGTCAGCTCATCCCAAGCTGGTATTTATAATAGTGACCAGGGTAAGAGGGCCTATAATGCTATGTGAAAATAGAGGGAAGGAATCAAGCAGTGGGATAGTGTGTTCCAGGGTTCCTCAATGGACTATTTTCTCAAACGTAATGGTCTGTTGGAGTCATGGGGTTACAAGAGATGTGAGATTGTGGCTTGATCCACCTAAAAAAAGCCAGGATGCAGAATGCCATCTCATGTCTATCTGTTGACCTTAGACATAAGGTGCTTTTAGATTTGGCAAAGTTAAATATTTGTGTTTATATTAAAGCGGTGAGCTCTTCCATTCTTTGGAACAAAGATGAGCAGTGAAACATGTACATTATTCCTGAATTTGCAAAAAAAACTGTTTTGGATAGTGAGAACAAATAGGTGGGTTCCCAAATATTTAACTGTCATCAGTAGTCTACAGGATGAATTAATAAACATTTTTCTAAGTTTACAAAGTATTAAAAGTAAGAAAATATATAGATAGAGATACAGTAGGTCTGATGAGTCCCAAATTGTGTGGAAAGAATGGGGTTGTTGTATGGAGCACTGTGCCACCCTCATTTTCCACAAAATACACATTCATTCCATTTACCAGTGCAGAGTTTTCAAAAGACTTCATATGACCCTCTGTCATAAATGTTGATGTCATAAACAGCCTAGAGAGAGCAGTTTGAGCAACACACATCCATGAGTCAAATTGTTTATCTAAATTGAACTTTCATACATCTCAATCTCTAAACTCTAATGCCACATACACACGACCGGAGTTTCTGGGAAACTAGGTTCGACGTTCTTCCCGCCGGACTTACGATGGATTACCACCGGACTTTCTGAGCAGACGGACTTGCCTACACACGACCGGACTTTCCGGCAGACCAGGTCCGCCGGTCTTCCCGACGGACTTTCGCCGGAGTTAAGGCGGACTTTCCGAATGAACGGACTTACCCACACACAGACAAGTCCGTTCATTTGGAACGTGACTCGGGTATGATGGGACTAGAAAAAGAAGTCAATCTCGATGCTTTTATCGGCGAGATTGACACCTTGAGAGCCCCGTCGCGGGGCATACCAGGCCCTTAGGTCTGGTATGGATTTTAAGGGGCACACCCCTATGCCGAATAAACGGCATGGGGTCGCCCCCAAAATCCATACCAGACCCCTGATCCGAGCATGCAGCCCGGCCACTCAGGAAAGGGGGTGGGGATGAGCCAGCGCCCCCCTCCTGAACCGTAAGAGGCCGCATGCCCTCAACATGGGGGGTGGGTGCTTTGGGGCAGGGGGGCTCCCTGCAGCCCCTGCCACCCCAAAGCACCTTGTCCCCATGTTGATGAGGACAAAGGCCTCTTCCCGACAACCCTAGCCGTTGGTTGTTGGGGTCTGTGGGCGGGGGGCTTATCGGAATCTGGGAGCCCCCTTAAATAAGAGGGCCCCCTGATTCCGGCCCCCCACCCTATGTGAATGAGTATGGGGTACATGGTACCCCTAGCCATTCACCTAGGGAAAAAGTGTCAATAAAAAAACACACTACACAGGTTTTTAAAGTAATTTATTAGACAGCTCGGGGGTCTTCTTTCAACTTTAGGGGTCTCTCCGGTTCTTCTCTGCTGTCTCCGGCCTCTTCTCCCATTGTTCAACCTCTTCTCTGCGCTCTCCGGGTCTTCTTCTGGGCTCCTCCGCTATCTTCTGCTCTTTTTCCGCCCTTTTGCTAGTGGTGGCCTGGACTTCTGCCTTCTTGTCTTCTTCCCTCTTCTCTTCATCCGATGTTGACACGACGCTCTCTCCGGCTGGAATGCTCTCCGGGCGCTCCGATGTGACTTATATAGGCGGTGACCCCGCCTCCTTATGCAGTCACAGTTCCTGGGCATGCTGGGACTGTGACAGCATAAGGGGGGCGTGGTCACCGAGTGATGTTGACCCCTCCCCCTTATGCCGTCACAGTCCCAGCATGCCTCCTCCACCCGCAGACCCCGACAACCAACGGCCAGGGTTGTTGGGAAGAGGCCCTTGTCCTCATCAACATGGGGACAAGGTGCTTTGGGGTGGTGGGGGCTGCAGGGAGCCCCCCTGCCCCAAAGCACCCACCCCCCATGTTGAGGGCATGCGGCCTGGTACGGTTCAGGAGGGGGGCGCACGCTTGTCCCCACCCCCTTTCCTGACCGGCCGGGCTGCGTGCTCGGATCGGGGGTCTGGTATGGATTTTGGGGGGGAACCCACACTGTTTTTTCGGCTTAGGGGGTTCCCCTTAAAATCCATACCAGAGCTAAGGACCTGGTATGCCCTGCGCTCTCTGCAATAGGAACATTTGATTTTCCTATTGCAGCGAGCCACGAGATGCGGTACCCTGCCCTTGCGTCGGATCTGGTCCATCGGACCAGCATACAGACGAATGGGCTTTCCGTCAGGAACTGAGTCCGGCGGAGTTACGAAGTAAAGATTTGAAACATGTTTCATTTCTAGGTCCGTCTGACTTTTGGGAAAAAAAAGTCTGCGGGAGCCTACATACGATCGGATTGTCCGGCGGACTCCAGTCCCCCGAACCAAGTATGCCGGTGGCAGCAAAAGGGTTACAATTTTTAATAGTTAAATAGTTAAAGAGGAACTGCAGTCTGTTCACATAATTTGTAATAAAAACATCTTTGCCATTCTGAAGCTTCCCTCCAACCACTTTGCATATTTTATATACTGTGATTCTGTACTTGCCAAATATGCTACAGAAATCTCCCTCCACTGAGTCTGGCTGCAGCCATTTTAACTGTGGGCAGCTGAAGCTGCTGCCTGTTCACTTCCTGGATTTACACAGAGGCACATCTCCAAATCTGCAACTTTCATTGGTCCTCTTATTACTCACCCCCCCCCCTCCTGGCAAACTCTCATGAGAGTGAGAGAGCTGTGCATGATGTCATAAGCTTAGGCTAATGACCAGACAAGAAACAGGAAGTGGGCTATATAAGGGATTTACTGGTAGAAAAAAAATGTTTTACTATCCAAAGTTAAAACAACAACAAGGGCAGAAAATTTAATAGATGGAAAGTAGAAAAATGACTGAAGGTCCGCTTTAAACTTAATCTCTGAATGTTCTTATTAGAAATTCAAGACATTTTTCCTCTTTGTAGAAGCTACTGTAGAGTAAACTGTTACATTGCTGTCTGGGTGTGACAGGTTTTTTGCAGGTCAGAATTGCAAAAACAAAATGCAGTGAATGGTGCACATTTCTGTATAACATGTGTTGGTGGCTACTGTGTTTGTGTAAAGTATTAAGTGCCCAGTTAATTTGCCCCATGATGATGGTCATTCTCACATACCTTCCAACTTTTTGAGATGGGAACGAGGGACACCTATTAGAACAAGTACTGTATGTAGGCTTCAGTGCCGTAGATTTTTTTTTTTTTGTTCTGGGGGGGGGGATAGGCACAACACAACGGCAATTATAGAAGACTCAGCCCAGTGCCTCAGTCAACAAACTCAAAATCAATGACAGGAAGTAATTCTGCACTGCAGTTTTAGCCTGAGGAGCGCACATACACATATACATATACATACATATATATATACACACACACATATACATACACAGTCAGGTCCATAAATATTGGGACATTGACACAATTCTAATCTTTTTGGCTCTATTCACCACCACAATAGATTTGAAATGAAATGATGTGCTTTAACTGCAGACTTTCAGCTTTAATTTGAGGGTAATTACATCCAAATCAGGTGAACGGTGTAGGAATTACAACAGTTTGTATATGTGCCTCCCACTTTTTAAGGGACCAAAAGTAATGGGACAATTGGCTGCTCAGCTGTTCCATGGCCAGGTGTGTGTTATTCCATCATTATCCCATTTACAAGGAGCAGATAAAAGGTCCAGAGTTAATTTCAAGTGTGCTATTTGCATCTGGAATCTATTGCTGTCAATTCTCAATATGAGATCCAAAGAGCTGTCACTATCAGTGAAGCAAGCCATCATTAGGCTGAAAAAAACAAAACAAACCCATCATAGAGATAGCAAAAACATTGTGTGGCCAAATCAACTGTTTGGAACATCCTTAAAAAGAAAGAACGCACCGGTGAGCTCAGCAACACCAGAAGACCCGGAAGACCACTGAAAACAACTGTGGTGGATGACCGAAGAATCCTTTCCCTGGTAAAGAAAACACCCTTCACAACAGTTGGCCAGATCAAGAACACTCTCCAGGAGGTAGGTGTATGTGTGTCAAAGTCAACAATCAAGAGAAGACTTCACCAGAGTGAATACAGAGGGTTCACCACAACATGTAAACCATTGGTGAGCCTCAAAAACAGGAAGGCCAGGAAGGCCAGATTAGAGTTTGCCAAACAACATCTTAAAAAGCCTTCACAGTTCTGGAACAACATCCTATGGACAGATGAGACCAAGATCAACTTGTACCAGAGTGATGGGAAGAGAAGAGTATGGAGAAGGAAAGGAACTGCTCATGATTCAAAGCATACCACCTCATCAATGAAGCATGGTGGTGGTAGTGTCATGGCATGGGCATGTATGGCTGCCAATGGAACTGATTCTCTTGTATTTATTGATGCTGTGACTGCTGACAAAAGCAGCAGGATGAATTCTGAAGTGTTTCGGGCAATATTATCTGCTCATATTCAGCAAAATGCTTCAGAACTCATTGGACGGCGCTTCACAGTGCAGATGGACAATGACCCGAAGCATACTGCGAAAGCAACCAAAGAGTTTTTTAAGGGAAAGAAGTGGAATTTTATGCAATGGCCAAGTCAATCACCTGACCTGAATCCGATTGAGTATGCATTTTACTTGCTGAAGACAAAACTGAAGGGAAAGAAGAACAAACAGAAACTGAAGACAGTTGCAGTAAGACCTGGCAGAGCATCACCAGGGATGAAACCCAGCGTCTGGTGATGTCTATGCATTCCAGACTTCAGGCTGTAATTGACTGCAAAGGATTTGTAACCAAGTATTAAAACGTGAAAGTTTGATGGATGATTGTTAATCTGTCCCATTACTTTTGGTCCCTTAAAAAGTGGGAGGCACATATACAAACTGTTGTAATTCCTACACCGTTGACCTGATTTGGATGTAAATATCCTCATATTAAAGCTGAAAGTCTGCAGTTAAAGCACATCTTGTTCGTTTCATTTCAAATCTATTGTAGTGGTTGTACCGAGCCCCTTTGCTCGCTCGGTTCTACTCTCCCGACACTCCTCTGCAGCTATTGAATCAGTTTGCAGATCACACCATCTGATTGCTCGGTCATCCAATGCTCCAGGATTAGAATTACAGCTATGTGCCATTCTAACCCAGTTGTGATAGCTCAGAACAAACACCAGGCAGGCTGCATGTAAGTTCAACCAGGAATCTATCTTTATTGATGACAAAATACAGGCTTTTATACACTCAACGTGGAGGTGCAGACCTCCTGCTAACAATACAGCTGTAAGCTAATTAACCTAATTAACATGAGCTAATTAACTAATCCCTTTAGACAGCCTAGATGACTCAGACATGACCGTTAGGCCAGACTGGCCGTCTTGTAGTTCAGAAAATCCAATCAACATTATCACAATCAACATAGACTCTTCTTCACACAATAGCAGAGTTAATTAACACAAATAACAATGGGGATATAATGACTCTTAGATCCCATAGTAGACTTATTTACAATACACATTTTAGCAGACAATAGACAGACAGGTGTTGGAATTTACATCAGCATCTCCTAACAGTATCTGTCCCAGCATTATGAATCAGCCACTATTCCAATATGGCAAATCCAGGGTCCCCAGACATACAGCTCACAAAGAGCACCATTCCCCCAAATGCAAGGGCCCCCGATCGATCGGCAAGAGGCTAGCATACAGTCCCCTCCAAAAGTCTCTTTCCCGGCTAGGTCTGTCACATTTCTCCCCTTTCGGCAGGAGACTAACACAGGAGGAGACCCCACACGGGTTGACTCCGAAGTTAGTCAGTAGTTCCAGTCCTCTAATGCCTGTACCCACACAGTACCCCAAACAAATTGTTCCAAACAAAGTATTACTCACCCAGCCAACCTCTGCTTCTCTCAGAGAACATATCTGCCGCTGGGGAGAGGCCTGGACTGGCCTTTCTCCCTGGAGTCCTTTCTGCCGCTGGAGAGAAGACAGGGTGTCTGGGCTCACTCCGTCATGCTGTTGGGGATCTGGGCCGACTGCCCAGCATCCCTGGGGTATGCAGGTGGAGACTGAAGTCCCATCCACCTTCACAGGACATCCATCCTCTGTTAGTTGAGGGCAGAGTCCAGCAGTACTCGGCCCTGTTGCCAGCCCTTCTGCTGGAAACCCCACACCATCTGCTCCGGCTAACTGTTGGGGAGGGATGACGAACACCTCCTCTCCCTTCTCCCCCTGCATCCTGATCTGCTGCTGGGACGTGACCACCTCCTTCTCACCCTGAGCCTCCGGAACCGCCGCAGGTGTAGGGCAGAGATCTTGGACCCTCTGTCGGGTTGCCAGCGCTTCAGCTGGGGAAGTTCCTTATGACTTCACAGATACTTCTGTTGGTGCTGGGCAGAGCATAGTGAAGTTTGGCCCTAATAACAGCTCTTCTTCTGCTGGAGGCTCACCAGGTTGTTCTTCCTCAGCAGAAAAGTCTATCAAATCCCCTGTCTCTGCAACTAGTGTCTGGGGATAAAGGTTCACCATCTCCTCTCCGTGGAACCCAGAAGATGCTATCAGTGCTGGGCAGAGGTTAGCAGAGCTCTGCCCTGTTGTCAGCACTTCAGGTTTGGGGACGGCAATCTTCAGATTTTCCACTGCCGATTCTCTGGCATTCTGCTGGACAGGCACATTCCTCCATCCAAGATCATCCAATGCAGAAACAGGTACATCAAGGTCAGTCAGCACTTGCTGCATCTGCCATAAGACCTCCGCCTCCATATCTGTGGGTGCAGGTTGGCAAAGCACACCGTTACTCTGCCACATTGTCAACTCTTCAGCCAGGATTTCAGAGTTGTCAACTGGTATTTCCTGATAGTCCCAGGCAAAGGGAGCACCACCCTGCTGCTGAGCAGAGTCTAACAGCTGTTTGTAGGCGATCTCCAACTCCCATTCCTGAACGGCCAGAAACTCCAAATCTTCCAGTGCCCAGTGCACTTCTGAGACATTCAGTCTTCACTCTCTGTGCTCCATTATTTCCTCCAAACGCCCCTCCCGATCACTTTCAAAGTCAGGGTCCCTGGACAGCCTCCAGTATAACAATCCCAGGCCATCGTAGTCAAAGCCTTCCGTGGGGCTGTCATCCGCCGTCCATGGGCACACTTGGGCTACATACCACTGGAGGGCTCTGTAGCTCTCGTCCAACCGCATTTCTGCCCGGATCAGCCTGCTTAACTCGGCTGTCCACTCCTGGTTCGGCTGCTCCCCCAAAAACAGCATTCGCACTTCATACTGCGACCAGTACCTCACATGGACAGAGGGGAGAACTTTTCCCTGGTGTCGCTGCTCACGGGCTAGTACTTCCTTCCAGAGCTCATAGCGGACAGAATCAAACCATCCTAGCAGGACCTGCTCTGATACTGGTCCTCTGTGCTGTATCTCCTCTCGCAACCTCCTTCTGAATTCCTCATCCATGGTGGCTGGTATTTCTCCTCTCCTGCTATCCTGCTACCTTGGATCCAGGTGATGGTTTGGATGTGTTCACGGCAAGGAAGCATGATCCCACCATTCCCTCCACAGCTCTCAATAAGTCTTTCAGCGTGGCTCTCCTGCAGGCTGGTTTGGAGTGTCCCAGTAACTGGAGAGCAAATCCCACGGCTGCCAACCAATGTAACGAGCCCATTTGCTCGCTCGGTTCCACTCTCCCGACACTCCTCTGCAGCTTTTGAATCAGTTTGCAGATCGCACCATCTGATTGCTCGGTCATCCAATGCTCCGGGATTAGAATTACAGCTATGTGCCGTTCTAACCCAGTTGTGATAGCTCAGAACAAACACCAGGCAGGCTGTATGTAAGTTCAACCAGGAATCTATCTTTATTGATGACAAAATACAGGCTTTTATACACTCAACGTGGAGGTGCAGACCTCCTGCTCATATTACTCTAACAATACAGCTGTAATCTAATTAACCTAATTAACATGAGCTAATTAACTAATCCCTTTAGACAGCCTAGATGACTCAAACATGACCGTTAGGCCAGACTGGCCGTCTTGTAGTTCAGAAAATCCAATCAACATTATCACAATCAACATAGACTCTTCTTCACACAATAGCAGAGTTAATTAACACAAATAAGAATGGGAATCTAATGACTCTTAGATCCCATAGTAGACTTATTTACAATACACATTTTAGCAGACAATAGACAGACAGGTGTTGGAATTTACATCAGCATCTCCTAACAGTATCTGTCCCAGCATTATGAATCAGCCACTATTCCAATATGGCAAATCCAGGGTCCCCAGACTTACAGCTCATAAAGAGCACCATTCCCCCAAATGCAAGGGCCCCCGATCGATCGGCAAGAGGCTAGCATACAGTCCCCTCCAAAAGTCTCTTTCCCGGCTAGGTCTGTCACAGTGGTGTATAGAGCCAAAAAGATTAGAATTGTGTCGATGTCCCAATATTTATGGACCTGACTGTATATATTCCAAAATTTGAAACTGCGCTTGGAAAAACATTAAAACCACCAGCGACTCTGCTGTGAGATAATTAACTCAGAATAAATTCAAATATGTAACAAAAGAGCTGAGGTAAAATAAAGTGATAATAATAATAATGTTCATATAATAATCCCCTTTTTTAGGGATAACTATACAAAATAAAGTCCAAATACAGAAAGGAATATATAGTGACAAATCGATGTACAGAAGTAATAATCCTCTTCATAAGTGTTCAAAAACAGCCATATGAAAAGTGAACCTCCATCACCACCATTAACACATCCAAGCCGTGACACTGCCACCTTAATAAAGAGTGCAGGCTTACCGACTTTAAAGGACCTTCTAATTAAAGAGACCTGCAGAACAAATGGCCAAACCACCCGGCCAGGGTTCTCCAAAGATGTAACTAAGTGGCTTCCTTAAGGAAGGACAGATATATTAAACTCATTAATCATCATCTCCATTGGATAATCATAGGCATAAAACAAAGCTTTGCAGTGTAAAAACCTTGAAGTGGTAGTAAAGGTGTTTTTGTGACAGTAAATATCTCCTAAATGTGTACTGTTTAGAAGATATTTGCTTAAGCAGCACCAGTGAGGTCACCAGTGAATGCACTCTGTGCTCTCAATGGATGGTTTGCATTCCATTGAGAGAGCTGTGCCATAGCTGTGACTCCCCCATGCATGGAGTCAGGACATTGCGGCTCGGCCAATCAGATGCCCACAGCCTGTTAACCCGAAAAGAAGACTAGGTGAAGATAGAAGCACTGTCAGCAGCTGCTGGAGGGCTTCCTTTTCAGGTAAGTCTTTCATAATGTGCTAGTATGCAATGCATACTAGCACACACTAACAAAAAAGAGGGTTTCACCGTGTCAGATCAGTGTGATTACCACATCCCTGATAAACAATTTGAGAAAAAGAAAAATCCCCCTTCATTGGAACTATGTAGACAACACACACGTATATATAAGCAAAAAGTAATATTTATTGAATATACATAAAAACATACGATCATCAGGTGATCGATATTAAAAGGACATCAAAATATTGTAAAAGTGTGCAAACATAAAACACAACAAAAACAAAAGACAACAAGTTACATGAAAAATATGACAGCAAAATAAGTACTCTCCGGTATATAGTAATCCCTGGTACCGGGGATTACCAGCACACACTATGCCATTAACTTTCAGGGAGATTTTATTTTGCGGTTTACTACCACTTTAGCTCCGGAGGATTTTACCCCCCTCCTGACCAGAGCACTTTTTCGGCACTGCGTCGCTTTAACTGACAATTGCACTGTCATGTGACGCTGTACCCAAACAAAATTGACGTCCTTTTTTTCCAACAAATAGAGCTTTCTTTTGGTGGTATTTGATTGCCTCTGTGGTTTTTATTTTTTGCGCTATAAACAAAAAAAGAGCGACAATTTTGAAAAAAACGCAATATTTTCTACTTTTTCTATAATAAATATCCCCCAAAAAATATAAAAAAAACAATTTTTTTCCTAAATTTAGGCCAAAATGTATTCTTCTACATATTTTTGGTAAAACAAAAATAAATCACAATAAGCGTATATTGATTGGTTTGTGCAAAATTTATAGCGTCTACAAAATAGGGGATAGTTTTATGACATTTTTATTTTTTTTAAATTAGTAATGGCGGAGATCTGTGATTTTTATTGGGACTGCGACATTATGGCGGACACATTGGACACTTTTGACACTATTTTGGGACCATTGTCATTTATACAGCGATTGATGCTATAAAAATGCATTGATTACTGTGTAAATGACACTGGCAGTGAAGGGGTTAACCACTAGGGGGCAGTGAAGGGGTTAAGTGTGTCCTAGGGAGTGATTCTAACTGTAGGGGGAGGGTGGGCTTCAACACACAGGACAGTGATCACAGCTCCCAATGACAGAGAGCAGTGATCTCTGTCCTGTCACTAGGCAGAACGGGGAAATGCTCTGTTTACAAAAGCATCTCCCTGTTCTTCCTCTCCGTGACATGATCGCAGGCACCTGGCAGACATCGAGTCCGTGGGACCCGCGGTCACTGAGACTGTGGCGGGCACGCTTCGTAAAAGGGTACATATCTGTACGCCCTTTTGCCTACCAGTGCCATTCTGCTGACGTAAATCGGCGTGCGCTGGTCGGCAAGCGGTTAAGCTAAGACCAGTAGGCCTAGCATTGCTTGGAAAGGGTCATCAAGTTTCTCAGCAAGTCTCCAATGTAGCAGCATACATTAAAATAGGGATTAATAACCTCCAGGGCAGCATTCAAATATAACAGCACAGCACTCCATACAGCTAAGGGTAAATCTCAGAATGTTCCCCCTGTTATTTGAATGTGCAAAGATATGATAGCACACACATGGGGGAAGAGGGCCTGTTCATTTGTGCCAATCTTTGCCCTCAAATAATAGACGACACATTTTCTGAAAACTACAGCTCAGAGGAAAATGAAATTAAAAGTGTATGGTTAAAATATGAAACAGCTTTGCATACACACTGTTGGTCTCATGAAAAACTGGGGTACAGATGTCTCCACTTTTATTTTGACATTGATGTTAAACCTACTAGAATTAAAGCTTTATACTGCACAGTGCACAGAGTGAACACTGCAGGACTCAAGTGATTTTATAAAATCATTATCCTTGCATACAGAAAATATTGTCAACTCTGGAGGTAAGAGTGAATCCATTAAACATTCTATTAGAGTTTAATTTTAGGACAGCAAAAGCAAAGAAAAAAAAGTCCAACCTGCCCTCTGTACTTATATTTAGAATGGCACAGGATTGGCTTTTATAAGAGATCATCAACCTTACATCTATTTTACACTCTGCTCTGGTGATATGCAAGCAGCATCATGCATGAAATCATCACATGAGTCCTGAGATAATATGAAAGAGTTAAGTGGACTCCAGAACAGAAGTAAAAAAACTGAACTCCTAACTGTTCTGGGCTGACAGCCCTAACTTGGTCCTTGATTGAAGACAGTTCAGATCTAGAATACAACACAGAAACACACACACACATACAGACAGACACACACACACATACACATACATACAGACACACATACAGACATACAGAAACACACATACAGACAGACACACACACACATACAGACAGACAGACACACACACATACAGACAGACACACATACATACAGACAGAAGGACACACACATACAGACAGACAGACAGACACACATACAGACAGAAGGACACACACATACAGACACACACACATACAGACACACACACATACAGACAGACACACACACATGCATAGACAGACACACAGACAGACAGACAGACACACACACATACACACACACACACACACACACACACACACACACACACACACACACACACACACACACAGACATACAGACAGACACACACACACATACAGACATACAGAAACACACATACAGACAGACAGACACACACACATACAGGCATACAGACACACATACAGACAGACAGACACACACATACAGACAGACACACACACACATACAGACAGAAGGACACACACATACAGACACACATACATACAGACAGACAGACAGACACACACACATACAGGCATACAGACACACACATACAGAGAGACAGACACACATACAGACAGAAGGACACACACATACAGGCAGACAGACAGACTCACATACAGACTCACATACAGACTCACATACAGACTCACATACAGACACACATACAGACTCACATACAGACACACATACAGACAGACAGACACATACAGACACACACACACACACATACACACATACACACATACAGGCATACAGACACACATACAGACACACATACAGACAGACAGACAGCCACACACACACACGCACACATAGACAGACAGACACACGCACATACAGACAGGCACACGCACATACAGACAGACACACACATACAGACAGACAGACAGACACACATACACACACATAGACAGACACACATACATAAACAGATGTAGCAATAACTCTCGGTGGAGCTGCTGGTTTAAGCGGGCTTGTTACCTTCGCTCTCCTTCCCTCTGTTTCACCGGCACCGGGTCTAGGGTTTGTTGAGTTTACCGCCGGACGATATAAGCACCAACACTTGAGTACGTTTTCAATGCTTTATTGAACAATCAACGAAGGAAGTAGCATGAAAGAGACGGAAAGAGAACTGCAGGGAAGCTCAAATACCTTCTGTAGGATCCTTTGTGAATGTCCTATAGAATTTAGCTTTGTAATCGGATGCGATCCCTGTACGGGATACAATTTTTGCTCGCCTGGATAGGCCTCTCTCACTTGCCTAGCAGCCAGTACGTAGCACGAACAAAAGTCTCTGCCACAGACTTGCTTAAGATGAACTTGTATAATCCTCTGCCACAGGATGTATGAGTGTTGCAACGAACTTCAGACACAGTACTTGAACCTTTAAGCCGACCCGGCAATACTATGCTGTAAAGTAACTTTGGAATACGTCCTCCAACCGAGTCACCAGGCCCCTCTCCAGACCAGCACTCTGCGTGATCCTTCCATGACGGGTCCTCCCCTGGGATCTCCTCGGCTGTCCAGCTTCTTCCCTCTGGATAGACAGCTCAGGACCATTCCTCGGCTTCAGTGGGCGCCCCAGACAAGCTTCTGGGCCCACCCACGTGCCGGAGTGGTGCGGGCCTCTGAGACGGAGGACCACGAGGTAGCACTGTAATGCATACCTGTCGGCCAGGAGGGCCAGCAGGAGGCTGTAAAAAAAACCCTAAAACATGGCGTCTGTCCCATAAATACTCTCCCCCAGAATGCAACTTGGAGGACCACCCCCACCGAGTTGTCTCCGGGACAGAAGAGCACCCATACGCTTCGACACGTTGCCCTTTCAACACTAGCCAATAGTGACAACGACACCTACCGACTCAGTATGGAAACACACGCAACGTCAGCCAAGCTGGAACAGAGGCAAATCTAACTTCTTTAATTGAGCAATTTACTAAATTTACCTATCAGATGGTAGATCGTAAATCTACCAGCGCTACATACTCCCCCCACTACAGTAGACGTTGTCCCCAACATCTGTCCAAAACACTAATGATAACTACCAAGCCTGGAAGTAAGTATTTGAGCTTTTTTTTTTTTTTTTTAACTTGGATAGACAAAGAAGAAGGAAAGACAGGAGAAAAGATTATAAGACTTACATCTACAAAACATTATGTTCACATCCGTAAACAAAACCATCTATGACTGTACATAACCTCACTATCTAGCTGGAAAACCTCCCAGTGCGATAGGGGATCCAATAGTTCCTGAAAAGGAAAACACATTAAACACACATACATATACTGTACAATATCTGGAGCAAAGCCTCCTTTAGAAATGAGCCTCTCTTCCTTTTACCTATATCAGAATAATCTTAAGGAGTCCATCCCTCGATAATAATAAAATTCTTTTTCCTTAAATGAAAAAAATCCAGCTAGCAAACAAGAAGTCCTTGGATTTAAAACACTGAGCAGAATATCCAGATCTTGACCACGAAGATCTCTTTATGATAATCCTAACTAACGATCTAACTTTAAAGTTCTCTTGTCCATATTTACCAATAAAACTGGGGATCTGGCAAAGTTAGTGCGTTTCCCAGTTTATCCACTGTGGTAATGAAGTAGACAATGTCATTTTTTCTGAGCCTACAAATAACCACTTTGTCAGCATAGATGTGCCGACCGAAGTTCCAGTGCATAAAACATCCACTGTAACGTTCATCCATCCTTTGGAAAGGCTTAGGCACAGACAAATAGTCCCAAACAGCTTCACTGTACCAAAGTTCCCGATTAGTTTCAATCACTTGCATTATGTCCTGGGGCACAAAGGGGAACTCCAAACCTAACTCCTTAGCCAGACGCTTGTTTAGCACTCTCTGCAAGCGCCCAAGTTTGGGTAAAGGCCTGTTTCTACCCATACCAGGGGTAAACAAGAATCCAATGATTTGCTCATCATAGACCCAGCCAGTGTCTGTAGTGAACTAACAACTTTCGGTAAAGTCTCTGTAACAGTACTGTGCGGCTCCACACAGGGTGACGTCTTCCCAGAACTCAGGGCTGTCCATTCAGGGAAAGTCATAGCAGAGGCAATGTCCTCGCCTTGTGACCACAACAGCTCTTGCGACATAGTCTCAAATAGGTCATCATCACCGGAAAGATCCGACATGGATTCTATTTCCGAATCTCCCAACTCTTCTGCTGGCAGATATTTATTTACAGTCCCAGATACATTCCCCTAAGCGGCTTACCCGTTCCTGACGTGGACTCCGGTAACTCCGGTTCAGGTAGTTGCTGAGGTAGGCCTCGACCACAGCCGCGGGAAGCCTTCACATATCCCACCTTCCTCTGGACAGGTACAACAGGGATAGGTGTAGTGGAAGTAGAAATCAAAGTAATGTCCCCCGATGAGACAGCAGCAGCAGTGTCTCTCTCCGGAACATTCCCAGCAGCAACAGGCAAAGTGGTAGCCTGTTGTTCTCTCTCTCTCTGTAGTAGTAGCAGCTTCTACTGTGGCGATACCTGTTGCCCAATCCATCCGATAAGCACGGGGCGGCATGGTAGGTTGCTCTACCATGAACAAGTATTCTCCACATTGTGGACATCGGCCAAATGGACAGAGATGCACGGCCAGTCCTTCACATCGGTGGCAGATCATGCCCAGTCCCTCAATATCTCCTGAGGTATACAGAACAAACCTCCCCTGCGGCTTCAAACGAACTCCAGTATCCGTAAGCAGGGTTCCGGTCAGCACAGTATTCAACACGGTGCTCGCAGGGAACATTCCCGGTCCCACAATTGGCTGTATCGCCGGAAGAGACATGGCCACTCTCTGATCTTCTTCAGCACGATCACGAGGCCTCTCCTCTTCTCTGGCGCCAAACACACACACACGTCCCACGTGGTATCAAGTAGGGTAGCTCCTCCCACCTGTTCTGCTCACATAGCTCCCGGGTTTTCACTGGCGCCTGCCGCCTACGCACTCAGAAATAAAGTCCTGCAGTTTTAACCCCTTCTCTTCCTGCAAATTCTGACAAAGTCCAGCTCTCACCGTAAACTTCCGATGAAACACCTCTCTGGGTTGCGAGAATTGAACAGTCAACAAATCCCGGATGACACCCCCACATGTAGCAATAACTCTCGGTGGAGCTGCTGGTTTAAGCGGGCTTGATACCTTCACTCTCCTTCTCTCTGTTTCACCGGCACCGGGTCTAGGGTTTCGTTGAGTTTACCTCCGGACGATATAAGCACTAACACTTGAGTACGTTTTCAATGCTTTATTGAACAATCAACAAAGGGAGAAGCATGAAAGAGACGGAAAGAGAACTGCAGGCAAGCTCAAATACCTTCTGTAGGATCCTTTGTGAATGTCCTATAGAATATAGCTTTGTAATCGGATGCGATCCCCGTACGGGATACAATCTTTGTTCGGATAGGCCTCTCTCACTTGCCTAGCAGCCAGTACGTAGCACGAACAAAAGTCTCTGCCACAGACTTGCTTAAGATGAACTTGTATAATCCTCTGCCACAGGATGTATGAGTGTTGCAACGAACTTCAGACACAGTACTTGAACCTTTAAGCCGACCCGGCAATACTATGCTGTAAAGTAACTTTGGAATACGTCCTCCAACCGTGTCACCAGGCCCCTCTCCAGACCAGCACTCTGCGTGATCCTTCCATGACGGGTCTTCCCCTGGGATCTCCTCGGCTGTCCAGCTTCTTCCCTCTGGATAGACAGCTCAGGACCATTCCTCGGCTTCAGTGGAAGCCCCAGACAAGCTTCTGGGCCTACCCACGCGTCGGAGCGGCGCGGGCCTCCGAGACGAAGGAACATGAGGTAGCACTGTAACGCATTCCTGTCGGCCAGGAGGGCCAGCAGGTGGCTGTAAAAAAAACCCCTAAAACATGGCGTCTGTCCCATAAATACTCTCCCCCAGAATGCAACTCGGAGGACCACCTCCACCGAGTTATCTCCGGGACAGAAGAGCACCCATATGCTTCGACACGTTGCCCTTCCAACACTAGCCAATGGTGACAACGACACCTACCGACTCAGTATGGAAACACACGCAACGTCAGCCAAGCTGGAACAGAGGCAAATCTAACTTCTTTAAATGAGCAATTTACTAAATTTACCTATTAGATGGTAGATCGTAAATCTACCAGCGCTACACAGACACACACACATAGAGACAGACAGACACACACACATACAGAGACACACACACACAGACACTCACTCACACACACACACACACACACACACACATACAGACACACAGACAGACACTCACACACACATACAGACACACAGACAGACACTCACACACACACACACACACATAGACAGACAGATAACAGACAGACAGACACACACACAGAAACCTGGTGGTTGGTGACCTGACCTGTGTGTGTAGAAGTCTGGAACTGCCAGCACAGCAGCACTTCACAATTCAGATGATGATCCACATTCCACAATGATGACCACGGGGTGGGTCTGGGAGGCACACCGACAGCTTAGCAGCAGCACCCAGGCTCTGCTCCTCCCCCCACACAGCCAAAGGCGGGAAGCAGCAGAACTGTAAAGAGGCGGAGCCAATATAGATCAGACCAGTCGGTGGGTGGAATTAGGTGCCTGCCACTCCCTCCCGCTCTGCTCTCAGTGGTGCTGTGACAGTCTGTCCTGGAAGCTTCTGCTCTGTTTACTTGGCTGGACAAGTCAAGACATGTCTCTGGAGTCACTGTGGAAAGAAGTGGAGGCGGAGCAGAGAGACCAGACTAGAGGACTGTCAGCCAGACTCACCTCCCTTATCACAAGCCAAGCCTACAGTGCGCCAAGTGGTCAGAGGGAGTAACAGCAAGACGCAGCATTAAAATAACAGTGTATTAGTGCCAAGTGCATGCAGCCAGCCGCCGCCGCACCAAATTAATCGCAACAGCCTGGCACAACAATTTAAAGCTACACTGATGCTCTGGGGGGGTTCTACCCCCCTTATCTACGTCCCTGGTAGGCTTAGGAAACACCCCCTGCCACACCCCCTCAGAGAATTATATTAACCCACAAGTGCTTTTTTTAGCACTACTATTCCTTTATGTTGGCTTTTGTGATTTAGAAATTGGATGAAAGGTTTAGCACTGGGAAACACTTTTTGATAGTGTATTTTATATACATCTATATAGATCAGACCAAAATGAGGGAAAAATGAGGGGGAAAGAGGGGCGGAGGGACTTTGTTCCAAATCAGGGGCAGTGTCACAAAATCAGGGACAGTTGGGAGCTATGTTCTCAGTCTGCTGGGTAAAAGGACCTGTAATGTTATTATGGACAGAATTGGGATAAGAGGACCTGTAATGTTATTATGGACAGGATTGGGGTAAGAGGACCTGTAATGTTATTATGGACAGGATTGGGGTAAGAGGACCTGTTATTTTATTATGGACAGGATTGGGGTAAGAGGACCTCTAATGTTAATATGGACAGGATTGGGATAAGAGGACCTGTAATGTTGTTATTATGGACAGGATTGGGATAAGAGGACCTCTAATGTTATTATGGACAAGATCGGGATAAGAGGACCTGTTATTTTATTATGGACAGGATTGGAGTAAAAAGGACCTCTAATGTTGTTATGGACAAGATTGGGATAAGAAGTCCTGTTATGTTATTATGGACAGGATTCGAGCAAGAGGACCTGTAATGAAAGAAAATATAGGAACCAATAGGTTCCAAACCCATGCAAATCAATAACCAAAAAAACAAATAAACTACAATAAGGCGCTGTGTGTTGTAAAGTGTAACAACCCCTATAACGTGAAAAGAAACAAAGGAACCATGCTCTTATATCATAAATTACATATCATCATAGAGATTAAACAAATACAACTTCATTTAAATTATAACAGATTCATAAAAATTGTGAAGTCCATGTATAATTCCCACACGTGAACAATGTTCTCAGTGAGTATAGGAAAGGTTCCTCTCCACCCGCATACAGACACACAATGCACTCACCAGATTTAATTGACCCCTATTACAGGGAGTCATTTTTATAATAATATATAAATATATATACACACACACACACACATACACACATATATATATACACACACACACACACACATATACATACACACACATACATACATATACACTGTAGATAACGTATTCAAAGCTCCAGTTTTGCCATATAGGGAGGGAAAGGAAAGGACACTCTCATGGTGCAGTATCTCAAATCATTTATTTAAAAAAGAAGGTAGTATTGCACTTCAACGAAGACAAGGATCAGCATGTATTGTATAGGAATCGCCAATTTGCGCTCCACCTGCATTACAGCTGACCAGAAATTACATATGTCAAACACCATCCAATGCCATTTTATCAGCCTACGTCTGTCATCTTCAGGGGTTGCCTCTCCCTCTCTATATGGCAACACTGGAGCTTTGAATACGTTCTCTACATACAGTAATGCTCAAAAGTTTGCATACCCTGGCAGATATTGTGAATTTTGGCATTAATATTGAAAATACACTGATCATGCCAAAAAAACTGTCTTTTATTTAAGGATAGCAATCACATGAAGTCATTTATTATCACATAGTTTTTTGGAACCTTTTAAAAATCATAATAACAGAAATCACCCAAATGGCCCTGATCAAAAGTTTACATACCCTGGAATGTTTGGCCTTGGTACAGACACAGAAGGTGGCATACACAGGTTAAAATGGCAATTAAAGGTTAATTTCCCTAATTTGTGGCTTTTTAAATCACAATTAGTGTCTGCATATAAATAGTCAATGAGTCTGTTAGCCCTCACATGGATGCCAAAATTTCACAATTTTTTCCAGGGTATGCAAACTTTTGAGCACAACTGTATATACTGAATGGATGACAGCAGCAGTTTGGATTCATTCCTGTGACCTCATGTATAACATCTTGGATTTTCCCATATGAGCAATTTGACTCCCTGTAATAGGGGTCAATTAAGTCTGGTGAGTGCATTGTGTGTCTGCATGCGGATGGAGAGGAACACTTCCTGTACTCACTGAGGACGTTATTAACATGTGGGATTTATACATGGACTTCACAATTTTTATGTATCTGTTATAATTTAAATGAAGAATTATTTGTTTATTCAGTATGGTGATATGTAATTTATGATACAAGAGCGCGGTTCCTTTGTTTCTTTTTAAGAGGACCTGTAATGTTGTTATGGACAGGATTGGGGTAAAAAGACCTGTAATGTTATTATGGACAGGATTGGGGTAAGAGGACCTGTAATGTTATTATGGACAGGATTGGGGTAAAAAGACCTGTAATGTTATTATGGACAGGATTGGGGTAAGAGGACCTGTAATGTTATTATGGACATAATTGGGGTAAGGGGATTCTATTCTGATCAATCAATTTACCCCTCATTGTTCTCTAAATATTTCTAATAACATAAAATAACAGGGATAGAAAAATGATAATTAAATTAAAAAAAGTATAAGGAATTTCCCTGTGGGGTTTTGTATTGCAGCAAAAAATTCAAAATGAATTATAAAAAAGTATATTTTATTACAAAAAAGTATTCTACAAAATAGCACATGTCAGTGAAAGCATGAGGTTTAAAATACAAACTGGAAGACATACATAGCATACATTGGGTACAGTGTTAAATCCATACAGTATTACATCAATACAATGAACCTTCAAAAATAACACAGTATCTGTAGAACATCATGTAAAGAGACCCCCCCAACGCGTTTTGACCACATGTAGTATAGGTCTTCTTCAGGGGAAAAAGATACAGACTTCTAAAAAATATATATAGTATTTGAAGAAATATATTAAAAACAAGCCTGTCAATTTTTTTTGCTGCAATACAAAACCGCACAGGGAAATTCCTTATACTTTTTTCTATATCTTTATCGGGGCATGCAGCTAACCATTTGCTCACCTAGAGTATCATCTCTCTTTTTTTAAAAAACATTTAAAAAATGTGTAACAAAAACTGAAATGTAGGCTCAGATTTTATGATTATCTAACACTTTACTCCCATACTTTTGCAGATGGTGAATCTACATTTGTCATCTACGGTAAGATACTTATCATACAATGCAATTTAATTTTAAAAACATTACTATCTTGACTTCAAATATGTCCACCCGTTTTGTTTGTTTTTTTTTTCTTTGCTCACATTTTCAACTGTCCCCTATTAATAGACAGAATTAAGATGCATTTTTCAAAGTTAACAAAAGTATCAAAGATAATGAAACCAAATAGATAGCTAGATTATAACTAGAGAGATAGACAGACAGACAGACAGACAATATATAGAAATACAATGAAAGAGAGAGATATGGGCACTACCCATCAACCCGAAGAAAACAAAAATTACAGTGTTCCAAAAGAAGAATACTAAATGAGTTCTTTCTTTACATTAACTACTTCCCACCCGCCCATAGTACCCGTACCATGATGTACCAGTACTGCACTGGCACACCTACTGGGGTAAAATAAAAACGTGTGAAATTAAACATCCTGATCACCCCCCAGAGAAGTACAGTGACACTGTGGTGACACTGAACTACTCTGATGACAGGATGTAAAATAAATTTTTTTTTAAGAAAACGGAATAAAAAATATTTTATTTTAAACATACTGTCACCAGTCAGTATCCCTGATCACATCCACACCAGTCATATGATGACGCTGTACTGCACTGGTGACAGTATGTAAAAAAAAAAAGAGGAAAAAAATTATTTAATTTCTTTGCTTTCCAAAAAATTATGAAAAATTACAACTTCAAAAAAACTTGTCAGGCCTCTTACTAAATGCCCCAGACTGTTTACTTTGCAAAAAATTCATTTGGGAGATATTTGTACCGTCCTGGCATTTTAAGGGCCTTAAGAAATTAGATCCATCAGTATATCAGGATTGATCAATTTCAGATATATACCATACAGTAGTTTGTAGATACTATAACTTTCACACAAACCAATTATACACTTATTGGGATTTTGTTTTTACCAAAGACACCAAAGACATGTAGCAGAATACCTTTTGGTATAAATGTATGAGGAAATTTGGTTTTATTGGATAAGTTTCATAACAGAAAGTAGAAAATATTGATTTTCTTTTCAAAATCTTCAGTCTTTTTTCGTTTATATATTAAAAAATAAAAAAAAACCCAGTGGAAATGAAATAACACCAAAAGAAAGCTCAATTTGTATGAAAAAATCATATCAATTTAATTTGGGCACAACGTTGCATGACCGCACAATTGCCAGTTAAATTAGGGCAGTGCTGAATAGAAAAAAATGGCCTGGGGTCTCACCAAGAGCCTCAGGCCCGTACTTTCGATCGGGACCCGGATCTCCTGGTTCCAGGTCACCTGATCGCTGTAATAGCCTCTGATTGGCTACCACAGGGATCAGTCACTGTGAAGCCCACCCCTGTGTTTTTTTCTTTCTTTACATTGAATGGAATCGTATCACTCTCTTTCCTTGAAGAAAGGGTACTGTCATACCCTCCACACTCCTCTCCCATACATACTGCCCACTGTCATACCCTACACACTCCTCTCCCATACATACTGCCCACTGTCATACCCTCCACACTCCTCTCCTGTACATACTGCCCACTGTCATACCCTTCACACTGAACTCCTGTACATACTGTCCACTGTCATACCCTTCACACTCCTCTCCTGTACATACTGCCCACTGTCACAGCCTCCACACTTCTCTCCTGTACATACTGTCCACTGTCATACCCTCCACACTCCTCTCCTGTACATACTGCCCACTGTCATACCCTTCACACTGAACTCCTGTACATACTGTCCACTGTCATACCCTTCACACTCCTCTCCTGTACATACTGCCCACTGTCACAGCCTCCACACTTCTCTCCTGTACATACTGTCCACTGTCATACCCTCCACACTCCTCTCCTGTACATACTGCCCACTGTCATACCCTCCACACTCCTCTCCTGTACATACTGCCCACTGTCATACCCTCCACACTCCTCTCCCATACATACTGCCCACTGTCATACCCTTCACACTCCTCTCCTGTACATACTGCCCACTGTCACAGCCTCCACACTTCTCTCCTGTACATACTGCCCACTGTCATACCCTCCACACTCCTCTCCTGTACATACTGCCCACTGTCATACCCTCCACACTCCTCTCCCATACATACTGCCCACTGTCATACCCTCCACACTCCTCTCCCTTACATACTGCCCACTGTCACACCCTCCACACTCCTCTCCTGTACATACTGCCCACTGTCATACCCTCCACACTCCTCTCCTGTACATACTGCCCACTGTCATACCCTCCACACTCCTCTCCTGTACATACTGCCCACTGTCATACCCTGCACACTCCTCTCCTGTACATACTGACCACTGTCATACCCTCCATACTCCTCTCCTGTACATTCTGCCCACTGTCATACCCTTTACACTCCTCTCCTGTACATACTTCCCACTGTCATACCCTCCACACTCCTCTCCTGTACATACTGCTCACTGTCATACCCTTCACACTCCTCTCCTGTACATACTGCCCACTGTCATACCCTCCACACTCCTCTCCTGTACATACTGACCACTGTCATCTCCCCCACACTCCTCTCCTGTACATACTGCCCACTGTCATACCCTCCACACTCCTCTCCTGTACATACTGCCAACTGTCTTTCTCTCCACACTCCTCTCCTGTACATACTGCCCACTGGCTTACCCTCCACACTCCTCTCCTGTACATACTGCCCACTGGCTTACCCTCCACACTCATCTCCTGTACATACTGCCCACTGGCTTACCCTCCACACTCCTCTCCTGTACATACTGCCCATTGGCATACCCTCCACACTCCTCTCCCATACATAGTGCCCAATGTCAACCCTCCATACTCCTCTCCTGTACATACTGCCCAATGTTATATCCTCCACATTCCTTTCCCTCACCTGCACATGCTTCCCACTTTTATACCTTTCATACTCCTCCCTTATGCCTCTTACCCACAAAAACAGTTCTTAACAATGATATTGAATATCATCAATGTTACCAGCTCTAGAATGGGCACACTTTTGTTAGTTCAACTAAAGGAAATCTTCTCAGTCCTCATATTTGTTCTGCCCATTATTAGTACTCATTTAATTTTGTGATTACTACTGTGATGGATAGAGGAACATAGGGTATGTCAGCTACTCTATATATACCACTGGAAAAAAAAAGGGCCCTGAAAATATTTTTGAAATGTTGGCAACTATACACTTGGGAATTGCCCAAGGCCCACGGGGTCAGTAGGGTGGGGGGAGTAACTGGGAGTGATATCTTTTGGAGTAGGGTCTGTCTTCTGCAGGTTGGGAAATGATCACCTGTGATATAAAGTTGAAAGGAGGTGCTAACATGGGAAGTGGCTGGGGAGTGACCTGGTTGGTGGTGAGTGTGAAATGGATGATGTACTTCAAGTTTCTTTCACATTTGCGGTAATGCTTACTGCCCTCTGAAAAGTGATCTGTGGTGGATTGCTTTTCAATGAGTGGTATAGCAGTAGCTGACAGGCGTTCATGAGGTGCTACTGCCACCTCCTTGTTTTGTTTTACGTTGGTGAATGGTATTTTTACATTGTTGGACTATGCTGCTACTGCGAGTGAATTTGGCTTGCAGTTGCAGAGTGGCCCCATTGAAATCAATAGGCGAGTTTGATAGGCGGTGCTGCCTGTCATACTCTGCAGGCTGAGTTAAAGATGCTGCAGCTAAAGAAATTACAAAAAAAAGTTGCAGCTGTGAAGTAAGGCATCAAAGCTCCAGCATTCATATAGCCCTGTCCAAATGTATTTTGAAGATTCGGGTCAGGAACATGCGGTGAGGTGAGTGGCTGGTAAGGTACAATTCATTATAGCCGGCGCTAGCGATAGTAGTTTTACAATAGTTAGTAGTGATAGTAGCGATAGTAGTTTTACATGACTTTTTTTCCTTTAGAAATGTCATTTTGCTGTCAGACTGTTCTAAACACGGGAAACATGCGCCCCTTTACAGGCATACTATAGATACGAAATTTAAAGGAATATTACATTTTTATTGTCTCACTTTAAGCATTAATAAAATCACTGCTCCCGAAAAAAACTTCCGTTTTAAAAACTTTTTTTTGCATTGATCCATGTCCCCTGGGGCAGGACCCAGGTCCCTAAACACTTTTTATGACAATAACTTGCATATAACCCTTTAAAATGAGCACTTTTGATTATTCATGTTCGTGTCACATAGACTTTAATGGTGTTCAAGTGTTTGAACAAATTTTTTTCCTGTTCGCATGTTCTGGATGCGAACCGAACCGAGGGGTGTTCAGCTCATCCCTAGTGGAGGGTATGACAGTGAGCAGTATGTACAGGACAGGAGTGTGGAGGGTATGACAGTGGGCAGTATGTACAGGAGAGGAGTGTGGAGGGTATGACAGTGAGCAGTATGTACAAGAGAGGAGTGTAGAGGATATGACAGTGGGCAGTATGTACAGGAGAGGAGTGTGGTGGATATGACAGTGGGCAGTATGTACAGGAAAGGAGTGGGGAGGATATGACAGCGAGCAGTATGTACAGGAGAGGAGTGTGGAGGATATGACAGTGGGCAGTATGTACATGAGAGGAGTGTGGAGGATATGACAGTGAGCAGTATGTACAGGAGAAGAGTGTGGAGGATATGACAGTGAGCAGTATGTACAGGAGAGGAGTGTGGTGGATATGACAGTGGGTAGTATGTACAGGAGAAGAGTGTGGAGGATATGACAGTGAGCAGTATGTACAGAAGAGGAATGTGGAGGATATGACAGTGAGCAGTATGTACAGGAGAAGAGTGTGGGGGATATGACAGTGGGCAGTATGTACAGGAGAGGAATGCGGAGGGTATGACATGGACAATATGTAAAGGAGAGGAGTGTGGAGGATATGACAGTGGGCAGTATGTACAGGAGAGGAGTGTGGAGGATATGACAGTGAGCAGTATGTACAGGAGAGGAGTGTGGAGCGGATGACAGTGGGCTGTATGTACAAGAGAGGACTGTGGAGGGTATGACAATGAGCAGTATGTACAGGAGAAGAGTGTGGAGGGGATGACTGTGGGCAGTATGTACAGGAGAGGAGTGTGGAGGGGATGACAGTGGGCAGTATGTACAGGAGAGGAGTGTGGAGGGGATGACAGTGGGCAGTATGTACAGGAGAGGAGTGTGGAGGGGATGACAGTGGGCAGTATGTACAGGAGAGGAGTGTGGAGGGTATGACAGTGAGCAGTATGTACAGGAGAGGAGTGTGAAGGGTATGACAGTGAGCAGTATGTACAGGAGAGGAGTGGGGAGGGTAAGATAGTGGGCAGTATGTACAGGAGAGGAGTGTGGAGGGTATGACAGTGGGCAGTATGTACAAGAGAGGAGTGGGGAGGGTAAGACAGTGGGCCATATGTACAGGAGAGGAGTGTAGGGGTATGACAGTGAGCAGTATGTACAGGAGAGGAGTGTGGAGGATATGACAGTGAGCAGTATGTACAGGAGAGAAGTGTGGAGGGGATGACAGTTGGTGGTATGTATAGAAGAAGAGTGTTGAGGGTATGACAACGGGCAGTATGTACAGGAGAGGAGTGTTGAGGGTATGACAGCGGGAAGTATGTACAGGAGAGGAGTGTGGAGGGTATGACAGCAGGCAGTATGTACAGGAGAGGAGTGTGGAGGATATGACAGTGAGCAGTATGTACAGGAGCGGAGTCTGGTGGATATGACAGTGGGCACTATGTACAGGTGAGGAAGATGAAGGAATCTGGGAAGGAAAAAATGTAAATATTTGTGAAAGGATGTTTAGGGGCTGCGTAGTGGCCATACATGGATTGAAATTAAGCCAATTAAGCAAAACCCAGCCATAGTCGATCTATGTATGGGCTAGCTGGTCTTACACAAGTCAATCTATTAAATCGACTTGAGTACAATCAGCCTGTCAGGTTTTTCCCAAAACAATTAGTGTTGCCAGCTATAGTTAGCAACACCGATGATTGTATTGTGTGGGTTGGGAAGGCTCCCCACTGGCAGATCACAAGAACATTGCGGGAGTGATTCCCCATCCACAGGTCAGCAGGTGAGAGGGTGTGAGGGGACAGGCTGGGAAGAGAGGTCTGTCAGCAGGGGGGTGTGAGGTGGTCATGGAGGGATATCAATCAGTGGGTGAGGGGAGTAACTGGGAGTGATATCTTTTGGAGTAGAGTCTGTCATCTGCAGGTTGGGAAATGATCACCTGTAATATAAGTTGAAGGGAGGTGGCTAACATGGGAACTGGCTGGGGAGTGACCTGGTTGGTGGGGAGTGTGAAATGGATGATGTGTTTCAAGTTTCTTTCACATTTGCGGTAATGCTTGCTGCCCTCTGAAAAGTGATCTGTGGTTGACTGCTTTTCAACGAGTGGTATAGCAGCACCTGACAGGAGTTCATGAGGTGCTACTGCTGCCTCCTTGTTTTGTTTTACTGAATGGTAGTTTTACATTGTTGGACTATGCTGCTACTGCAAGTGAGTCTGGCTTACAGTTGCGGAGTGGCCCCATTGAAATCAATAGGCGAGTTTGATAGGCGGTGCTGCCTGTCAAACTCTGCAGGCTGAGTTAAAGATGCTGCAGCTAAAGAAATTACAAAAAAAAAAAGTTGTAGCTGTGAAGTAAGGCATCAAAGCTCCGGCATTCGTACAGCCCTGTCCAAATGTATTTTTAAGATTTGGGTCGGGGACGTCCGGTGAGTGTCTGGTGAGGCACTGGCTAATATCAGAGCCAGATACACACAGGTTACATACGCCGCGATCGTTAGAGCAAGAGCAATAATTCTAGCACTAGACCTCCTCTGTAACTCTAAACATGTAACCTGTAAAAAATTTTAAAGCGTCGCCTATGGACATTTTTAAGTACTGAAGTTTGGCTCCATTCCACAAGTGTGCGCAATTGTAAAGCGTGACATGTTAGGTATCTATTTACTTGGCGTAACATCTTTCACATTATACAAAAAAATTGGTCTAACTTTACTGTTTTTGTTTTTTTTTTATTCATAAAACAGTTTCTTTTCAAAAAAACACTTTTGAAAAATTGCTGTGCAAATACCGTGTAACATAAAAAGTTGCAATAACCACCATTGTATTCCCCAGGGTGTCTGCTAAAACAATATATATAATTTTTGGGGGTTCTGAGTAATTTTCTAGCAAGAAAATGATGATTTTTACATGTAGGAGAAAAGTGTCAGAATTGGCCTTGGTGGCAAGGGGTTAATTACCATAAGTAATCAATATACAAATAATTATTATATATTGTTTTTAAGGTCATTTACTGTATTTTCAAAAACTGAGCATTTTTATTTTTTAGACACATGCTTCCTTCTATGACACTGCAGTGAGAGGCGTGCCTCCACTGCAACATTTTTATTGGACAACTTGGGCCAATGGTACTTTACTATTGGTCCAAGCTGTCCATTGAGCTCAGTGCCTCTGACAATGCTATGCAAAGGGTGCATGGTTCAGGAGTGTGCTAGGTACAAAGTGCAGAGTTCAGGAGTGTCCTAAATACAACGTTCAGGGTTCAAGAGTGCTCTATGTGCATAATGACATTTTCAGGAGTACTCTACATACAGAGAGCAGGGTTTAAGAGTGCATTATGTAAAGAGAGCCGATTTCAGGAGTGTACTACATAAAGAATGCAATTTTTAGAAGTTTGCAACATATAGAGTGTAGTATTCAGGAGAGTGCTATGTACAGAGCGCAGAGTTCAGGAGTACACTACCCAAAAAGTGCAGGGTTCTGGAGTTTTCTACATACAGATTTCAGGTTTCAGGAGTGTGCTATGGATGTATAGTGTGCACAGTTAATGTCAGGATCTTGGTAGGAGACCGAGTTGCTGAGAGGGCTCCCCTTGCGGCTGAGTGCAGCACAACCCTGAAGATGACACAGGGATGCGGTGCTCACAGAAGCACGGGTTGCCTGGAAGTAGGAGCCGGTGTTGGAGGCTTGATAGAACAAAGTCACTGGAGGCAACGTGCTTAAGGTCCAAGGAAGGGGACCAATGGAAGTCCAATAGGAAATTAGAAGCCAGGCCAGGGGGTCAAACACAGTAAAGCAGTCCGAGAATCTAAACAACAAGTCCAGGTACAGGAGACAGAGGAATGCAGAGTCCTTTAGCCAGGGGCGGACTGACCATTCGGTCGATCGGACGCCGACCGAGGGCCCGCAGCCAGTAGGGGGCCCGGGAGACATGCTTGTCGGATCTAGGGGTATGCTGCTGGGCGTGCTGCGGTGGAGCCGTTCTGCCGACTGCCGCGGGGGGGTGCGGGGGGATGAGGCGGGCATCTCCTCTTTCAGTTTGGGATGCAGTGAGGGGAGTGGGAGGCGGCGATCAGCAGCTCTATGGTGCTCGCAGCATCTCCCGGGGACTTGTATTTCTCCTCCAGATTGTAGAGTGGAAAGGGGAGGGGCCTCTGACCCGGGCAGCTACAAGTTTCACTCTCTGCTTGTACGCTGTTGCCGACTGCTGCCCGGGTCAGAGGCCCCTCCCCTATCCACTGTACAGAATCAGAAGGAGGACTACAAGCCCCAGTGAGATTCACAGGCACCATAGAACTGCCGATCGCCACCTCCCACCTCCCCCTTGGGTTGGAGGTGCACAGCCAGGTACAGGGGAACCTCTGGGGGGGTTAAGTCTGGGGACCCTGATGTATGGGGGGTTCTCTGGGGACCCTGATGTATGGGGGGGGCTCTCTGGGGACCCTGATGTATGGGGGGGCTCTCTGGGGACCCTGATGTATGGGGGGGCTCTCTAGGGACCCTGATGTATGGGGGGCTCTCTGGGGACCCTGATGTATGGGGGGGCTCTCTGGGGACCCTGATGTATGGGGGGGCTCTCTGGGGACCCTGATGTATGGGGGGAGGCTCTCTGGGGACCCTGATGTAAGGAGGAGGCTCTCTGGGGACCCTAATGTAAGGACGAGGCTCTCTGGGGACCCTAATGTAAGGACGAGGCTCTCTGGGGACCCTGATGTATGGGGGGGCTCTCTGGGGACCCTGATGTATGGGGGGGGCTCTCTGGGGACCCTGATGTATGGGGGGCTCTCTGGGGACCCTGATGTATGGGGGGCTCTCTAGGGACCCTGATGTATGGGGGGCTCTCTGGGGACCCTGATGTATGGGGGGGGCTCTCTGGGGACCCTGATGTATGGGGGGGGCTCTCTGGGGACCCTGATGTATGGGGGGGCTCTCTGGGGACCCTGATGTATGGGGGGAGGCTCTCTGGGGACCCTGATGTAAGTAGGAGGCTCTCTGGGGACCCTAATGTAAGGACGAGGCTCTCTGGGGACCGTGATGTATGGGGGAAGGCTCTCTGGGGACCCTGATGTATGGGGGGAGGCTCTCTGGGGACCCTGATGTATGGGGGGCTCTCTGGGGACCCTGATGTAAGGACGAGGCTCTCTGGGGACCCTAATGTAAGGAGGAGGCTCTCTGGGGACCCTGATGTTTGGGGGGGGCTCTCTGGAGACCCTGATGTATGGGGGGGCTCTCTGGGGACCCTGATGTATGGGGGGGCTCTCTGGGGACCCTGATGTATGGGGGGGCTCTCTGGGGACCCTGATGTATGGGGGGGCTCTCTGGGGACCCAGATCTTTGGGGGGCTTTCTGGGGACCGAGATCTATGGGGGGCTCTCTGGGACCCTGATGTATAGGGGGCTCTCTGGGGAGTTGACCCTGATGTATGTGGGGCTCTCTGGAGACCTTGATGTATGGGGGGGCTCTCTGGAGACCTTGATGTATGGGGGGGCTCTCTGGGGACCTTGATGTATGGGGGGGCTCTCTGGGGACCTTGATATATGGGGGGCTCTCTGGGGACCTTGATGTATGGGGGGGCTCTCTGGGGACCCTGATGTAAGAGGGGTTTCACTGGGGACCCTGATGTAAGGAGGGGGCTCTCTGGGGACCTTGATGTAAGGAGGGGGCTCTCTGGGGACCTTGATGTAAGGAGGGGGCTCTCTGGGGACCCTGATGTAAGGAGGGGGCTCTCTGGGGACCCTGATGTAAGGAGGGGACTCTCTGGGAACCCTGATGTAAGGAGGAGGCTCTCTGGGGACCCTGATGTAAGGAGGAGGCTCTCTGGGGACCCTGATGTTTGGGGGGGCTCTCTGGAGACCCTGATGTATGGGGGGGCTCTCTGGGGACCCTGATGTATGGGGGGGGCTCTCTGGGGACCCAGATCTATTGGGGGCTCTCTGGGGACCCAGATCTATGGGGGGCTCTCTGGGGACCCAGATCTACGGGGGGCTCTCTGGGACCCTGATGCATGGGGGGGGCTCTCTGGGGAGTGGACCCTGATGTATGTGGGGCTCTCTGGAGACCTTGATGTATGGGGGGGCTCTCTGGGGACCTTGATGTAAGGGGGGCTCTCTGAAGACCTTAATGTAAGGGGGGCTCTCTGAAGACCTTGATGTAAGGGGGGCTCTCTGGGGACCCTGATGTATGGGGGGTTTCTCTGGGGACCCTGATGTAAGGAGGGGGCTCTCTGGGGACCTTGATGTAAGGAGGGGGCTCTCTGGGGACCCTGATGTAAGGAGGGGGCTCTCTGGGGACCCTGATGTAAGGAAGAGGCTCTCTGGGGACCCTGATGTAAGGAGGAGGCTCTCTGGGGACCCTGATGTAAGGGGGGGCTCTCTGGGGACCCTGATGTAAGGAGGAGGCTCTCTGGGGACCCTGATGTAAGGGGAGGTTCTCTGGGGACCCTGATGTAAGGGGAGGCTCTCTGGGGACCCTGATGTAAGGGGAGGCTCTCTGGGGACCCTGATGTAAGGGGAGGCTCTCTGGGGACCCTGATGTAAGGAGGAGGCTCTCTGGGGACCCTGATGTAAGGAGGAGGCTCTCTGGGGACCCTGATGTAAGGGGAGGTTCTCTGGGGACCCTGATGTAAGGGGAGGCTCTCTGGGGACCCTGATGTAAGGGGAGGTTCTCTGGGGACCCTGATGTAAGGGGAGGTTCTCTGGGGACCCTGATGTAAGGGGAGGTTCTCTGGGGACCCTGATGTATGGGGGGAGGCTCTCTGGGGACCCTGATGTAAGGGGAGGCTCTCTGGGGACTTGTTTACATAGGCAGATCACAGTTCTGCCTCTGTTGGAAACGATCGTCGGGGCCTGGCGGACATGGGGTCCTCCAGACCCGCTGGTTAGCTCTCGGTGTGTCCAATCACAGCGGCAGCAGGTCAAACAGCATGCAGACCCGCAAGTGCAGAATCAAGTACCTGTACATGATTCTGCTCACAGGAGACGCAGCCCTGCAGTAAATGTATGTGGTTAAAGTGAGTTTATTTTTCTTTCATCTTTAAACATTTATTTTGAACATGAAGTAGAGAAATTCTGTGACCAATGCATGTAATGTAGCAGTGCAATATATACGTGGGGCTTTGTGAGGGTGTGGCTTGTGTGTGGGTGGGTGGGGACTAAGGGGGCCCCATGAGCCCCTATTGCCCGGGGGCCCCATGAGTTGTCAGTCCGCCCCTGCCTTTAGCTAAGCCGGGGTCAGATGCAGGAAGCAGGCAGGAAGAGTCAAAAGCAAGCCGGTGGGTAGAGCCAGGAGGTCCAGAGGAGTAGATAACAAGCCAGGTCGGTACACAGGAGGTCAGGAAAACAGGAATCACAATCACAGGAACACAGGAAGAGCTGATGATAATCCAGCGATGTGGCACTGTCAGTGGAACGTTTAAATAAACAAGGCGCCAGTATCACGTCGTGCGCGCACCATTCCGTTCGTGCGTTCGTACCATTGCAACGTTGTTATGCATGCGCATTCGTCCGAACGTGGCGCCAGGCATCCGCCTAGTAGAAACATTGCACATCCGTGTGTGTTGATGCGCGTTAGAACGACCTTGCCTGTGCTGGTTTGCTAACCTAGCGGGACTATGCGTAGGGATGCTCCTATTTCCCTGACAGTTAAGGAGCATTAAGGAGTGTGCTACATAGAGTGTGCACATTAAAGAGAGCACTATGTATAGAAGTAAGGAGTGTAGGACATACAGAGTGCAGGGTTCAAGAGTGTGCCATGTACAGAATACAGAATTTAGAGATTCGCCATGTACAGTGTGCAGTGTTCAGAAGTGTGCTACCTACACAGTGCAGGGTTCAGGAGAGTGCTATCTATAGAGTGAAGCATTCAGGAATGTGCTATGTATATAGTTCAGGGTTCAGGAGTGTGCTATGTACAGAGTGCAGGGTTCAGGAGTGCGTTATGTACAGAGTGCAGTGTTCAGGAGAGTGCTATGTACAGAGTGCAGTGTCCAGGAGAGTGCTATGTACAGAGTGCAGAGGTCAGGAATGTGCTGTGTACAGCGTCCAGTGTTCTGGAGTTTGCCACATACAGAGTGCAATGTTCTGGAGTTTGCCACATACAGAGTGCGGGGTTCTAGAATTTGCCACATAGAAAGTGCAGGGTTCTAGAGTTTGCCACATAGAGAGTGCAGGGTTCTGGAGTTTGCCACATAGAGAGTGCAGGGTTCTGGAGTTTGCCACATAGAGAGTGTAGGGTTCTGGAGTTTGCCACATAGAGAGTGCAGGGTTCTGGAGTTTGCCACATAGAGAGTGCAGGGTTCTGGAGTTTGCCATGTACAAAGTGCAGGGTTCTGGAGTTTGCCTTGTAGAGAGTGCAGGGTTCTGGAGTGAACTACAATACATACCGAATGCAAAGTTAAGGAGTGTGCTACATATGGAGTGCAGAGTTCAGTATTTCCTTTAAAGGAAACATAACACCAAATTCTTACATTTCTATTGCTTTTGTATAAAAAATATTAATGTATAAACTTAAAGAGGAAGTAAACCCTGATGGGTTTACTTTCTCTTTGTTTCCCTGCAAAGGTAAAGCATAATGGGCTACTATGCATCACATAGTAGCCCATTATGTGTCACTTACCTGACACAGGAGCCTGCGATGTCACCGCTGTCCCCTCTGCTATGGAGCGTCCATCTTCTTCCGGGTATCATGGCTCCGGCGCTGTGATTGACCGGAGCCATGATGACGTCACTCCCGCGCATGCGCACGGGAGCCGCCACTAACGGCATATCGCCGTTAGCAGCGGCATGCTCAGTGCGCCTGTGCGCCGCTGTCTACGACGCATGCGCCGTAGACAGCGGTGCCTGTCTTTTTGCAAATATCTCCTAAACCGTGTAGGTTTACGAGATATTTCTTGGACCTACAGGTAAGCCTTAATCTAGGCTTACATGTAGGTCAACGTGGTCTGTAAGGGTTTACAACCACTTTAACAAGCTTGCTATTTTTTAAAGTAGGGATGAGCCGAACACCCCCCTGTTCGGTTCGCACCAGAACATGCGAACAGGAAAAAAGTTCGTTCGAACATGCGAACACCGTTAAAGTCTATGGGACACGAACATGAATAATCAAAAGTGCTAATTTTCAAGGCTTATATGCAAGTTATTGTCATAAAAACTGTTTGGGGACCTGGGTCCTGCCCCAGGGGACATGGATCAATGCAAAAAAAAGTTTTAAAAACGGCCGTTTTTTCAGGAGCAGTGATTTTAATAATGCTTAAAGTCAAACAATAAAAGTGTAATATCCCTTTAAATTTCGTACCTGGGGGGTGTCTATAGTATGCCTGTAAAGGGGCGCATGTTTCCTTTGTTTAGAACAGTCTGACAGCAAAATGACATTTTGAAGGAAAAAACTCATTTAAAACTATCCGCGGCTATTGCATTGCCGACAATACACATAGAAGTTCATTGATAAAAACGGCATGGGAATTCCCCAAAGGGGAACCCCGAACCAAAATTTAAAAAAAAAAATGACGTGGGAGTCCTCCTAAATTCCATACCAGGCCCTTCAGGTCTGGTATGGATATTAAGGGGAACCCCGGCCAAAATTTAAAAAAAAAATGACGTGGGGTTCCCCCTAAATTCCATACCAGACCCTTCAGGTCTGGTATGGATTTTAAGGGGAACCCCGCGCCAAAAAAAAAAAAAAAAACGGCGTGGGGTCCCCCCAAAAATCCATACCAGACCCTTATCCGAGCACGCAACCTGGCAGGCCGCAGGAAAAGAGGGGGGGACGAGAGTGCGGCCCCCCCTCCCTCCTGAACCGTACCAGGCCACATGCCCTCAACATTGGGAGGGTGCTTTGGGGTAGCCCCCCAAAACACCTTGTCCCCATGTTGATGAGGACAAGGGCCTCATCCCCACAACCCTGGCCGGTGGTTGTGGGGGTCTGCGGGCGGGGGGCTTATCGGAATCTGGAAGCCCCCTTTAACAAGGTGACCCCCAGATCCCGGCCCCCCCCCTGTGTGAAATGGTAAGGGGGTACATAAGTACCCCTACCATTTCACGAAAAAAGTGTCAAAAATGTTAAAAATGACAAGAGACAGTTTTTGACAATTCCTTTATTTAAATGCTTCTTCTTTCTTCTATCTTCCTTCATCTTCTGGTTCTTCTGGCTCTTCTGGTTCTTCTGGTTCTTCCTCCGGCGTTCTCGTCCAGCATCTCCTCCGCGGCGTCTTCTGTCTTCTTGTCCTCGGGCCGCTCCGCACCCATGGCATGGGGGGGAGGCTCCCGCTCTTCTCTTCTTCTCTTCTTCTTTTCTTCTTTTCTTCTTTTCTTCTCTTCTTCTCTTCTTCTTCATTTTCTTCTCCGGGCCGCTCCGCAATCCATGCTGGCATGGAGGGAGGCTCCCGCTGTGTGACGGCGCTCCTCGTCTGACAGTTCTTAAATAACGGGGGGCGGGGCCACCCGGTGACCCCGCCCCCCTCTGACGCATGGTGACTTGACGGGACTTCCCTGTGACGTCACGGGGAATGCCACAGGGAAGTCCCGTCAAGTCACCGTGCATCAGAGGGGGGCGGGGTCACCGGGTGGCCCCGCCCCCCGTTATTTAAGAACTGTCAGACGAGGAGCGCCGTCACACAGCGGGAGCCTCCCTCCATGCCAGCATGGATTGCGGAGCGGCCCGGAGAAGAAAATGAAGAAGAAGAGAAGAAGAGAAGAAGAGAAGAAAAGAAGAAAAGAAGAAGAGAAGAGCGGGAGCCTCCCCCCCATGCCATGGGTGCAGAGCGGCCCGAGGAGAAGAAGACAGAAGACGCCGCGGAGGAGATGCTGGACGAGAACGCCGGAGGAAGAACCAGAAGAGCCAGAAGAGCCAGAAGAACCAGAAGATGAAGGAAGATAGAAGAAAGAAGAAGCATTTAAATAAAGGAATTGTCAAAAACTGTCTCTTGTCATTTTTAACATTTTTGACACTTTTTTCGTGAAATGGTAGGGGTACTTATGTACCCCCTTACCATTTCACACAGGGGGGGGGCCGGGATCTGGGGGTCACCTTGTTAAAGGGGGCTTCCAGATTCCGATAAGCCCCCCGCCCGCAGACCCCCACAACCACCGGCCAGGGTTGTGGGGATGAGGCCCTTGTCCTCATCAACATGGGGACAAGGTGTTTTGGGGGGCTACCCCAAAGCACCCTCCCAATGTTGAGGGCATGTGGCCTGGTACGGTTCAGGAGGGAGGGGGGGCCGCACTCTCGTCCCCCCCTCTTTTCCTGCGGCCTGCCAGGTTGCGTGCTCGGATAAGGGTCTGGTATGGAATTTAGGGGGAACCCCACGTCATTTTTTTTTTTAAATTTTGGCCGGGGTTCCCCTTAATATCCATACCAGACCTGAAGGGCCTGGTATGGAATTTAGGGGGACCCCCACGTCATTTTTTTTTTTTTTAATTTTGGTTCGGGGTTCCCCTTTGGGGAATTCCCATGCCGTTTTTATCAATGAACTTCTATGTGTATTGTCGGCAATGCAATAGCCGCGGGTAGTTTTAAATGAGTTTTTTCCTTCAAAATGTCATTTTGCTGTCAGACTGTTCTAAACACAGGAAACATGCGCCCCTTTACAGGCACACTATAGACACCCCCCAGGTACGAAATTTAAAGGGATATTACACTTTTATTGATTGACTTTAAGTATTAAAATCACTGCTCCTGAAAAAACGGCCGTTTTTAAAACTTTTTTTTGCATTGATCCATGTCCCCTGGGGCAGGACCCAGGTCCCCAAACACTTTTTATGACAATAACTTGCATATTAGCCTTTAAAATTAGCACTTTTGATTTCTCCCATAGACTTTTAAAGGGTGTTCCGCGGCATTCGAATTTGCTGCGAACACCCCAAATTGTTCGCTGTTCGGTGAACTTGCGAACAGCCAATGTTCGAGTCGAACATGAGTTCGACTCGAACTCGAAGCTCATCCCTATTTTAAAGCTATGAAAGTGTTGCCAACACGCTAAAGACTAGAGTGGCTGTTCACATCCCCCACACTGTAGTCTGCTGTCATAGGTAAGTGCAGGACATGGAGGGTTCTGTGTGTGCCACTGGGAGAGTGCTGTCCCTTGTAACCATAGAAGCCAGGCTTCTGAGCAACCAGCAAAGGGCCAGCGCTGGAGGTGGCAGAAGTTCTGCCGTATTCTGACAGAAAAAAGCCCTGTATATATAGCTATATAGAGGAAGGAGGGCTCTGGTTCAGAGTGATTGTTGTTGTTTTGTTTGTTTCTTCTTAATTTTACTTTATATGAGCTATTAATTTTCTATTTTTTTCAACCACAGTTCTGCTTTAAAGAAAAGTTAACTGTATCCAATTTCTTTACTGTATTAATGCTAATACTGGGTGTTTACTTTCCAGATATGGATTATGAAGTCTTGTGTATTTTAAGACATTGGAGTGTGACCATTCTTGTCCCATCGATCTATACTGTTGTGTTCCTCGTGGCTCTTCCTCTCAATATCATGGTGGTCATCATGTTTCTGATGAAGATGAAGGTCAGGAAGCCAGCAATGGTCTACATATTGAACCTCACCATAGCAGATCTCCTCCTTGTTTGCATCCTTCCTTTTTATATTGTCTACAGATTCTTGGGAAATAACTGGATCTTTGGAGATGGAATGTGTCGCTTTGTCACAGGAGCATTTTACTGTAACATGTTTTGCTCCATCCTGCTCATGACAAGTATCAGCGTGGACCGTTTCCTGGCCGTAGTCTACCCGGTGCGGTCTCCCCCCTGGCGTACAGTGACCCGAGCCTGGCTGGTGTGTGGTGTCATCTGGGTCATCTCATTGGCCAGCATTGTGCCCCATCTCATAGTAAAACAAACCTCGCATAAAGGCGGAGACATAACAATGTGTCATGAAAGTCAACATTTAGGGTATCATATTGCTTCTAGTTATGTTTACTTCTGCACTGTGTTCTCACTTTTTAATTTCTTACCGTTATTCATTACAACTTTCTGTTACATCGGAATCATCCGCAGTCTCAGCAGATTAACATTCGATCGCACACATAAAAGATCACGAGCTATCCGTCTATCTGTGATTGTACTGAGTGTCTTTGTCCTTTGTTTTGGCCCAACCAATGTCATCTATTTAATTTACTACAAGCAGTTTCCTAATAATGATGATCGCTATCAGTATATTCCCTCCATCATCTTTTCCAGTATCAGTAGTATAAACTGTTGTCTGGATCCTCTTATCTATTATTTTGCATCCTCCCAGTGTCAGAGATACGTCTACAGCTTGATGTGGTGGAAGAAAAATGATCGCCCTCCAGTACACATAGAGCTGTCACCCTTGAGCACTCATTCTGCTCAGCTCACTAAGAGTGAATGATTTATTTTAACCGCTTTATGCCCAGCCCTGGAATCTCTTTAACTGGGTCTATACACCCAGGAAGAACTGCCCAATTACGTGACCACTGTCATTGGCTGTCACAGTGATCACATGATCAGAAGCTCATCCCTCCAGCTTCCGATCATTGCTAGAGACTGAGCTGTCTATGACAGCTCCATCACTGTGCAAAGAGGGCACAGTGAGTTTAAGGCGCACTGATAAGGCAGTACAGCCAGCCCTCCTGTACTGGGCCTGGGTCCCATCAGTTCAAAAGGGGGGACCAGGCACCTGCTGAGCAGGAGGGCCGGCTGTTCTGTCTTATTGCAGACACTGATCCCCTTCTGCCTCCCCCTGCAGCACTGGCAGATTCTCCTCCACTCCCTCCCTCCAGCTGGGATTGGTTCTAGCACATGTGCCCCCTCCATCTGCTGTCTGGGACCCCCTGTGTGCCCCTTTCCCCATGCAGTGGTGCCGGCTCCCCTCCTTTCCCACCGGCAGCTGCTGTGGGCACACAGGGGGATTTTTCAGAATGGAGAGTAGGGGAAGGGGCTTGTAAATATTTTATTTACTGGCCCCTTCCTGAATGGACACAGGAGTGATCAGTACCAATCACTCCTGTGTCCATTCATCACTGAAGCATAGTAAATATAGTAAACTATGCTTACTATGCTTCAGTTTGTGAATGAGCAGGAAGCCTCACAGCGCTTCATATTCATTCATCTGTACAGTCACTTCCTCGTCACAATTATGTGCCACTTTGTGTTGGTCTATCACATAAAATCCCAATAAAATACATTTACGTTTTTGGTTGTAACATGACAAAATGTGGAAGATTTCAAGGGGTATGAATACTTTTTCAAGACACTGTATTAACATTTTTTGTATGGTCTTTGTATTTTCTCAAACTTTATTTTTATTTTTTGAGGGTGTGGGTGACTGGTAGTATAGTGGACCTCTTTTTAAAGTTTAAGTATTACATAATGCATACAAACATGTAACTGGCTGGAAGCCTTATAAACGACATTATTTTGTCTAATGAAGTTTTGTCTTATAATCACCTTACATGTCTCCTTTCCCTGCTCTCCTTAATGCACACCTCACTCTTAAGCCTTGTACACACGATCGGATTTTCCGATGGGAAATGTGTGATGACAGGCTGCTGGCGGAAAATCCGACCGTTTGTACGCTCCATCGGACAATTGTTGTCGGATTTTCCGCGGACAAATGTTGGATGGCAGGCTTTAAGATTTTCTGCGGACAAATGTCTGTTGTCGGATTTTCCGATCATGTGTACACAAGTCCGTCAGACAAAAGTCCAAAGTACAAACACGCATGCTCGGAAGTAAGGATGAGCCAGAAGCGGTTGGTCTTGTAAACTAGCGTTCGGAATGGAGAATTACCATTTGTGACTCGGCAAATTATGAAATCTCAAAATGCAGCGCACAAGAACAACAAGAAATAAAGGAAAGTGTGTTTCCTTTTCAAAGCCTTTATGTAGAGAGATGGGATAAAGGTATCTGCATGCAGTGTCTCTGTGGGGTGTACACAAAGTGGGCTTCTGCCTGCTCACCAATCCTGATGATACCAAGGCTCAAGGGAATAGGATGTCCTGGAGCAGGCTCTTGAAGAATCTGCAACCAGTGGATGGTGCCTGGCCCTGCACCACACGACACTGAGATTCAGCTGGGTCTGTAACAGTGATGATGATAGTGACCTACGACTGTCACTTGGCCGCCAGGGGGCTGGTGATGGGAGATCTGCCTTCAGGTGTAACGCTCACTTGCTGGAGTCTCCTCAAGCTGTCAAGGCCGTATCACCCACTCATGTTCCCCAAAGCGGCCGGGTCCCTGCTCGCAGCTGAAGGCCATGCTCCCAAAAAGAAGACCTCTTCCCAAGACCAGACTATTTATGTCCTCACCCAGGATCCCTCTCTCTCCTAGCCAGCTGGAACTTGTAGTCTACAACAACATTGGCTCCAATGTAAATCCTGGCTCTCCGGACCAAATATCCCACAATCCCCTGCTTTCAGTAGTGGTCTCTCTCTCTCTCTGCATTCATGTAATGATGGGACAATGACCAGGTTGAACACTAGAGGGAAACAAGCTCACTGCAGCTGCTGTTACAGAATGTCCCACAATGACACAGCATCTGTCTACATACAGCATATAGGGCACATGTCCGCCATGGTGGTATGAGGTTTTGTGCTGAGACTACAATTACTATGCACTCCGAGCACAGTGACTGAGTTGTCACCAACAGCCCTCAGTCAAGGCTCCTGATCATTAGTCAGTGCGATGGGCTCCTGATCATGTGACAGCTGTGGGAGCCAATCACAGAAGTCACAGAATACAGAAGCCTGTATTGGGGTGTCCCAATAGTTTTGGAAATATAGTGTAACATGCTATTGGTAAATAACTAAGATTAAATATAATTCATTGTCCATAAAAAGTTCCTCCCTCAGAGTCCCCACCCTCCACGGATGTCCATGGCTCTAAGTTTTGGGGATTCTGGGAACTCTAGTGGATATCTGAGGTATGGGAAGGCTTTCCATCCCCCTGTTTGCATTCTCAAAGTTTATTATAGGTATTTTTAAAATGGCTCAGCACTCTTGTACATTATTTAGTAATATATTCATGTATTTGATATTATTCATCATTACTCTGCTTATAATAAAGACAATTGTTAAGTGTCAGATGTGTGTCCTGTCTGTGTGAATAGTTTGACTTTAAATATAAAATAACATAATGACCAACAAACAAATTTTAGTCCACCTGGAAAACTTACCCAGGGCTGTGTGTTAGGATAGTCATGGGGAAAAATCAAACTCTAAAAGAATAAACACTTCTGCTCAGTTATCATCGCTGTCCCATTGGGGAGATTTCACCTCACTTCCTGTCCCAGTGACAGCAGGACCACCATTGGGATGAGTAATGAGTATATCTCTAGGCAAATCTTTTATTTTTTTTTTGCGTGTACATTGAAATTTCAAATATATACCAAAAAACAGTGCTGAGCTACTAAGTGACTCAAAACATATAAAACAGGAATACATTCATAGTGTATATAAATAAGTCCACTGAATGTGAAAAAATGAATCAAAGTTTGTGCAAATAAATGGTGACTGATTAAAGAGAATTCAACCGTAAATCAATTCACCCAAATGCATAGGGACTGATGTGAATGTATAATATATATATGTAAAGCGCTGCGTAAATTGACGGCGCTATATAAGTACCTGAAATAAATAAATAAAAAAAATAAATAAATGCAGACAATATTATGTGCTCTCCTCCACCAGTTTCACAAGCTGCTCACCTCATATAAGAGTAAAACCAGCAGTTTTCCCCTCCGGGGATAATGAAAACAACTGGTGTGATATGGATGCAAAACCTCCTTTGGCCGAGGCTCCTTATTTGGGTTCTGTGGAACCCCGATCGTCTTGCCTGTTATATGCAAAGAAAAAGTCAACATCTAGTGCTCTCCGTTTAAGATAATTTAGTAGTATAAAAAAAGTGGTAAATAAACTCACAAGTGAAGCACAATCAGCTTGTGCTAGCTGCAAAGGCATTCAAACATCCCAATCTCGAAATGGCAGCGGTGTGACGTCAGTACGCAGGCTCCGCCCTATAAATGCGTGAAATATTTAAACCCCTAAATGGATTAAATAATCAAAATCAAATAAGACTGAATATCACCCCATGATTTACCCCAAATAAAAGTAAAACAATGTATCATTGATATATCTCAGCTGAACACCTACAATCTCCTAATCCAAACATAAAGTTTACCCATTGGTCGGATGGTCTTGTGTGTCTTTTTATCCTGACTATGTAACTATGTAAAGGCAAAAAAGTGACCAATCTTTTATGAAAATGTTTTTTAAGTGGAAAACTATTGCAGGGAGCTGCATTCCAATGAGGCAAGACCTAGAGGAGAAAGAAGGCTCTGGAAGGTTTGTTCCCAATATTTATCACCTTCCCTCAGCTCCACCACTCAACAAACTCCTCAGTGATTGGCTAGGCTGGATAAATATCATTACTCAGATATTGTGACTTTCTACACTAACAAATGGTGACAACTCAACAGCAGCGGGGACAAGTAATTAATGCTCTGAGCTCAGGAAAAATATACAGAGTACAGAAAATATAAGCAGTGAAACACAGGAGACAGAGTACAGAAAGGTGTCAGCAGCAATAACCATATTTATTATACAAAATAAAATATCGACTTAAGCTGACCTGTCACTTACCTGAAGAGAGACTGAAATGACGAGGTCGGCCTCACTTGTATCTCCAGCCCAGGTCCCACTGAGGGTGGAACAGAAGGAGCCGAGGGACAGGAGGAACACAAGTACCTGCAGATGAAGGCCCGGAAGCTTGTAGCAGGAAGTCACACCTGGTCGCAGGACCGAAGTCACAGATACTCAGATGGCAGTGTTGAGCCAAGCAGGGAACAGGAGTGAAGTCACAAGGATAGCCGGGTTCGGTAGCAGACGGGCAGTAAGGTACCAAGGCATCAGGCAGAAGCAAGGTCAAATGGGAAGCCGGGATCAGGAGCCAGTAAGCAAGTATACCAGAGTCCAGAGACAGGGTCAAGGAAAGCCAAGTTCAGCAATGGGTATCAACAGGATAATCACAGGATTCAAGGTATCAGGAGCACAGCTGTCAGCAGTGCTCAGTCAGCACTGATCAGTGGTTAGGGCACCCTTTAAGGCACTAGGGACGCGCTCCTGTGGGTGCACGCCGCCTGCTGCGCACGCGTATAAGCGCCTATGGGCATTTGCAGTCGCCCATGAGCGCGCACATGCACGCCAGATGTTTTCCAATGGTTTCCTTACACGACCATACATGGATTGAAATTTGCCTGGTTCAGCAGGGACTAGCTGAATTTTGATCCATGTATTGGCACCCTGGTTGTACACAAGCAGTCTGTTGAGTTTCTCCCAAGTAATTAGTGCTGCTGGCTACAGCTGGCAACACTAATCATTGTGTTCTGCCGACAGGGAAGGTTCCCCGTACTCCCCACCAGCAGAACACAATAGCACTGTGGGAAGGATTCCCCCATCAACAAGAAATGACATAAGCTATGGCCTGCCTTACACATAAGAGAGAAGGATTAGGCCCCTTTCACACATGCGGACCGTATGTCCGTATTTCATCCATCCATTTCGGATGAAATACAGACATACAGGCATCCCTATGGGATAGCGGGTGTCAGCGGATGTACATCTGCAAACACCCGATGTCATCCGGCTCCGCTCTCGTCCGATTCTGCGGACGGAAGAAAATCCTATTTTTCTATCCGTCTGCAGAGCGGATCGGAGGAACACGGACAGACGGTCCGTGTTCCTCCAATCCCCCATAGGGGAGAGCGGAGATCTGACGGGGCGGTCCCTGCACAGTGTGCGGGTCCCGCCCTGTCATCCGCCGGCTCAGCTGGGGAAAAAGGAGCAATCCCCGCTGAGCAACGGATATTCACGGGGCGGATCAACACGGATCCGTCCCGTGTGAAAGGGGCCTTATGTCTCCGCACTGGAAGCATGGGATCATCACACCTCAGGGCATAATGACAGGTCTGGGGAGAGATCCAGGGACACACAGAGTGGTGTTCTGTGAAAGAATCGGTAATCAGAAGCAACCAGCGGTCACAGATAAACTCTGCTATGAAGAAGTGCTAGAGATCTTCTCACAGCATGCAGTGAGCATTGAACTAGAAGCACACATGCAGCCTGGAAAACAATAGACAACATGTTTCTGGGCTTTCTTCCCCTTCATCAAGCCTGATTTATAGTAATAATGTGAGTATTTAAAAGTTACTGAAAAATATCAGGATTGCTGAAATCAGAAGAAAAAACACACAGAGTATAAAAACTAAACAAAACTTGAAAAAACTTCAAAAAAAGGGTAAAATATAAAAATCAATGGGAAATACTTATTGGGAGATAAAAAAAACACATAACAAAAAGACTAGTGTGTTCCCTAGATCTCTACCTATACACAAATAATACACTACGTGGATATAGCAGCTCAAGCAAGCACTGTGCTTTATTAATGAGCAGAGGGAGGGCTGAAAATAAAAACAAGTGTCAATGAATAGATACAATGAGCATCACTGAGAAGAGAAAAGCAACAAATTAAGAAGTGAAATGTAAATAGTAATGAAAGGACACAATCTGAGAAACATACTGGAAACTAAAAAAGCTGTGTGTGTATAATATATATATATATATATTAATATGATATATACTACCATATTCATAACAATAATTTAATTTAACCCTTTAGGAGACAAGGTGTCAAACTTGTAGGTTCAGGATGTCTCTTTCTCACATAGAGCCTTTTAAACTGCTCAGCAGTGGAAATGCCTCCTACACTACATCACACCAGCTGATTTCCCGATCAGCTGGCGTGACGTAAGACTGCACATGCGCAGTTCGTCGGATGCATTTTCCGATGGGAGGAAGAGAAAACAGTGTAGGAGAGGCTCGGGATATAATTTGAGCTCCTGTATCCGGGGACCCACTTGGTGAAAACCCACCAAACTTGGCACACTTGTAGGGAAGACCCATGGCTGCATGTTGAAGAAATTTCGGGTCCAGGGAACTGAAGGGAAGCCGGTACTGACTCCCCAAAGTGGGCCCCTCGCTTTATTTTTCCGCCTGGGGGAAAACATGGGCGACTTTGAGCTCCGGTTTCCAGGTACCCACTGGGTCAAATCCCACCAAACTTGGCACACTTGTAGGGGGGAGCCATGGCTACACGTGAAAGAAATTTCGGGTCCAGGGAACCAAAGGAAGGCCAGTACCAACTCCCCAAATTAGGCCACTTGCTTAACATGGGAGTCTACAGGAAAATCAGGCCAAATTGTGGCGAATTTCACTTATCGCTCAACCATTCGACGACCGAATGGGCTAGCGACTTTTACCGGGGCTTTACTGGGGCCACAATATTGACCGTGTTCACAGTACCAGTGCTCCCTGACCAAGGGTCACAAAATTACAAAACTTGGGGGTGATGTAGAAGCACTCTATAGGTACACCACACCAAACCGGGGCCCGGTACCCCAAACAGAACCCTCCGGTAACTGGAAAATGGCACTTTGAAACAGTGTAGCTCGGATCCGGTTAACCGTAGAAAGCTCAGGGGGGTCTCATTATAATATCTCAAGCCTTTTCCACCGTATGGCACCCCCCTTGACTTTCGGGGACAGGTGGCCCCCTCACACAACACCAGCAAAGACGTGCGTGGCGCTCTCCGGTTCTATGGGTCTATGGACGGTTACGGTTGGCCCGTAACCGTCTCCCAAATATGGCACCCCTCGATTCACTTTGCCGCCTAGGGGAAAAACTGCCGATATTGGGGCGAGTTTGAGCTCCAGTTTCTGTGGACCCACCAAGTCAAATCACACCAAACTTAGGACACTTGTAGAGGGGAGCCATAGCTACATGTGCAAGAAATTTCGGGTCCAGGGAACTGAAGGAAGGGCGGGTACCGACTCCCCAAATTAGGCCCCTCACTTCACATGGGAGTCTATAGGGGAACCAGGCCAAATTGTGGCGGATTTCACTTGTCGCTCAACCATTCGATGACCGAATGAACTAGCAACACCAAACTTGCACCCCTTCTTCCCAGATAGGACAGCTGCACCTCATAAAAATTTTGAGGTTCGGAGACCTTTTACCGGGGATTTACCGGGGCCACAATGTTGACCGTCTTCACGGTACTGGTGCTCCCTGACCATGGGTCACAAAATTACAAAACTTAAGGGTGATGTAGAGACACTCTATGGGTACCACCACAGCGAATCGGGGCTTGTTACCCCAACCGGAACCCTCCAGTAACCGGAAAATGGCACTTTGAAACGGTGTAGCTCGAAACCGGTTCATCGGGGAAGGCTCCGGTAGGTCTTATTTGAATAATTCAGGCCTTCTCTATAGAATGGCACCCCCTCGACTTTCGGGGACCAGTGTCCCCCTCAGACAACACCGGCAAAGACGTGCGTGGCGCTCTCTTGTTCTATGGGTCTTAAAAATACACTGACACCGGGAGGCTGTGGGAATGCTCTTCGGGTACGCATTGGCCAAGATTGGGGTTCAGGGAACCTATGGCGGGCCGGTGGCACCCCAAAAGGTCAACTGGTAGAAACCGCACGTTTAACATTGGAGTCTATGGTAAACTTGGTCAAATTGGGGGGCTGATATTTCCTCAGCTGTTGGGGTTAGGAACACCAAACGTGGCACACTTATAGGGGAGACGATGCACTACATATGATCCAAACTTGAGATTCCTAGACCCTACAGTTGGCCCGTAACCATCTCCCAAAGACGGCACCCCTTGCTTCACTTTGCCGCCTAGGGGAAAAACTGCCGATATTGGGGCAAGTTTGAGCTCCGGTTTATGGGGACCCACCAAACCAAATGACAGCAAACGTGGTACACTTGTAGGAGAGAGCCATGGCTACATGTGCAAAGAAATTTTGGGTCCAGGGAACTGAAAGAAGGCCGGTACTGACTCCCCAAATTAGGCCCCTCACTTAACATAGGAGTTTATGGGGAAACCAGGCCAAATTGTGGCAGATTTCACTTATCTCTCAACCATTCGACAACCAGAAGGGCTAGGGACACCAAACTTGCACCCCTTTTTTCCAAATATAACAGCTACACCTCATAAAAATTTTGAGGTTCGGGGACCTTTTACCAGGGATTTACCGGGGCCACAATGTTGACCGTATTCACGGTACTGGTGCTCCCTGACCATGGGTCACAAAATTACAAAACTTAAGGGTGATGTAGAGACACTCTATGGGTACCCCCACACCGAATCGGGGCCCGTTACCACAAACAGAACCCTCCGGTAACCGGAAAATGGCAATTTAAAATGGTGTAGCTTGGACCCGGTTAACCGGGGAAGGCTACAGTAGGTCTTATTTGAATATTTCAGGCCTTCTCTACAGAATGGCACCCCCTCGACTTTCGGGGACCGGTGTCCCCCTCACACAACACCGGCAAAGACATGCGTGGCGCTCTCCGGTTCTATGGGTCTTAAAAATACACCGACACCGGGAGGATGTGGGAATGCTCTTTGGGTACGCATTGGCCTAGATTGGGGTTCAGGGAACCTATGGCGGGCCAGTGGCACCCCAAAAGGTCAACTGGTAGAAACCGAAGGTTTAACATTGGAGTCTATGGTAAACTTGGTCAAATTGGGGGGCTGATATTTCCTCAGCTGTTGGGGTTAGGAACACCAAACCTGGCACACTTATAGTGGAGACGATGCACTACATATGATTCAAACGTGAGATTCCTAGACCCTACGGTTGGCCCGTAACCGTCTCCCAAAGATGGCACCCCTCGCTTCACTTTGCCACCTAGGGGAAAAACTGCCAATATTGGGGCAAGTTTGAGCTCCGGTTTCCGGAGACCCACCAAGTCAAATCACACCAAACTTGGCACACTTGTAGGGGAGTGCCATGGCTACATGTGCAAGAAATTTCGGGTCCAGGGAACTGAAGAAAGTCCGGTACCGACTCCCCAAATTAAGCCCCTCACCTAACATAGGAGTCTATGGGGAAACCAGGCCAAATTGTGGCAGATTTCACTTATTGCTCAACCATTGGACGACCAGATGGGCTAGCGACACCAAACTTGCACCCCTTTTTCCCAAATATAACAGCTACACCTCATAAAAATTTAGAGGTTCGGGGACCCTTTACCGGGTCCACAATGTTGACTGTCTTCACAGCACCGGTGCTCACTGACCATGGGTCACAAAATTACAAAACTTGGGGGTGATGTAGAAGCCCTTTATGGGTAACACCACACTAAACCAGGGCCCGGTTCCCCAACCGGAACCTTCTGGTAACCAGAAAATGGCCCTTTAAAACGGTGTAGCTTGGACCCGGTTCACCGGGGAAGGCTCCGGTAGGTCTTATTTGAATATATCAGGCCTTTTCTACAGAATGGCACCCCCCTCGACTTTCGGGGATGGGTGGACCTCTCACACAACACCGGCAAAAACGTGCGTGGTGCTCTCCGGTTCTATGGGTTTTAAAAATACACTGACATCGGGAGGCTGTGGGAATGCTCTTTGGGTACTCACTGGCCAAGTTTGTGGTTCAGGTAACCTATGGCGGGCCAGTGGCACCCCAAAAGGTCAACTGGTAGAAACCTCACGTTTAACATTGGAGTCTATGGTAAACTTGGTCAAATTGGGGGGATATTTCCTCGGCTTTTGGGGTTAGGAACACTAAACTTGACACACTTGTAAGGGAGACGATGCACTACATGTGATCCAAATTTGAGATGCCTAGACCCTACGGTTGGCCCGTAACCGTCTCCCAAAGACGGCACCCCTTGCTTCACTTTGCCGCCTAGGGGAAAAACTGCCGATATTGGGGCAAGTTTGAGCTCCGGTTTCCGGGGACCCACCAGGTCAAATCACACCAAACTTGGCACACTTGTAGGGGAGTGCCATGGCTATACGTGTAAGAAATTTTGGGTCCAGAGACCTGAAGGAAGGCCAGTACCGACTCCCCAAATTAGGCCCCTCAATTAACACAGGAGTCTATGGGGAAACCAGGCCAAATTGTGGCAGATTTCACTTATCGCTCAACCATTCGACAACCGGATGGGCTAGCGACACCAAACTTGCACCCCTTTTTTTCAAATATAACAGCTACACCTCATAAAAATTGGAGGTTCGGGGACCCTTTACCGGGGCCATAATGTTGACTGTATTCACGGTACCGGTGCTCCCTGACCATGGATCACAAAATTACAAAACTTGGGGCTGATGTAGAAGCACTCTATGGGTACACCCACACCAAACTGGGGCCCGGTAACCCAACCGGAAACTTCCGGTAACCGGAACATGGCAATTTGAAACGGTGTAGCTCGGACCCGGTTCACCAGGGAAGGCTTCGGTAGGTCTTATTTGAATATTTCAGGCCTCTTCTACAGAATGGCACCCCCCTCGACTTTTGGGGACCGGTGGACAACTTACACAACACCGGCAAAGACGTGCGTGGCGCTCTCCAGTTTTATGGGTCTTAAAAATACACCGATACTGGGAGGCTGTGGGAATGCTCTTTGGGTACGCATTGGCCTAGATTGGGGTTCAGGGAACCTATGGCGGGCTAGTGGCACCCCAAAAGGTCAACTGGTAGAAACCACACGTTTAACATTGGAGTCTATGGTAAACTTGGTCAAATTGGGGGGCTGATATTTCCTCAGCTGTTGGGGTTAGGAACACCAAGTTTGATACACTTGTAGGGGAGATGATGCACTACATGTGATTCAAATTTGGGGTTCCTAAACCCTACAGTTGACCCGTAACCGTCTCCCAAAGACAGCACCCCTCGCTTCACTTTGCCGCCTAGGGGAAAAACTGCCGATATTGGGGCGAATTTGAGCTCCAATTTCCGTGGACCCACCGAGTCAAATCACACCAAACTTGGCACACTTGTAGGGGAGAGCCATGGCTACACGTGCAAGAAATTTCGGGTCCAGGGAACTGAAGAAAGTCCGGTACCGACTCCCCAAATTAAGCCCCTCACCTAACATAGGAGTCTATGGGGAAACCAGGCCAAATTGTGGCAGATTTCACTTATTGCTCAACCATTCGACGACCAGATGGGCTAGCGACACCAAACTTGCACCCCTTTTTCCCAAATATAACAGCTACACCTCATAAAAATTTAGAGGTTCGGGGACCCTTTACCGGGGCCACAATGTTGACTGTCTTCACAGCACCGGTGCTCACTGACCATGGGTCACAAAATTACAAAACTTGGGGGTGATGTAGAAGCTCTTTATGGGTAACACCACACTAAACCAGGGCCCGGTTCCCCAACCGGAACCTTCTGGTAACCAGAAAATGGCCCTTTAAAACGGTGTAGCTTGGACCCGGTTCACCGGGGAAGGCTTCGGTAGGTCTTATTTGAATATATCAGGCCTTTTCTACAGAATGGCACCCCCCTCGACTTTCGGGGATGGGTGGACCTCTCACACAACACCGGCAAAAACGTGCGTGGTGCTCTCCGGTTCTATGGGTTTTAAAAATACACTGACATCGGGAGGCTGTGGGAATGCTCTTTGGGTACTCACTGGCCAAGTTTGTGGTTCAGGTAACCTATGGCGGGCCAGTGGCACCCCAAAAGGTTAACTGGTAGAAACCTCACGTTTAACATTGGAGTCTATGGTAAACTTGGTCAAATTGGGGGGATATTTCCTCGGCTTTTGGGGTTAGGAACACTAAGCTTGACACACTTGTAAGGGAGACGATGCACTACATGTGATCCAAATTTGGGGTTCCTAGACCCTACGGTTAGCCTGTAACCGTCTCCCAAAGACAGCACCCCTCGCTTCACTTTGCCGCCTATGGGAAAAACTGCTGATATTGGGGCAAATTTGAGCTCCGGTTTCCGTGAACCCACCAAGTCAAATCACACCAAACTTGGTACACTTGTAGGGGAGAGTCATGGCTACACGTGCAGAAAATTTTGGGTCCAGGGAACTGAAGGAAGGCTGGTACCGACTCCCCAAATTAGGCCCCTCACTTAACATAGGAGTCTATGGGGAAACCAGGCCAAATTGTGGCGGATTGCACTTATCGCTCAACCATTCGACGACCGGATGGGCTAGCAACACCAAACTTGCACCCCTTTTTCCCAAATATAACAGCTACACCTCATAAAAATTTGGGGGTTCGGGGACCCTTTACCGGGGCCACAATGTTGACTGTCTTCACAGTACCGGTGCTCACTGACCATGGGTCACAAAATTACAAAACTTGGGGGTGATGTAGAAGCTCTCTATGGGTAACACCACACCAAACCGGGGCCCGGTACCCCAACCGGACCCTGCCGGTAACCAAAAAATGGCACTTTAAAACGGTGTAGCTCGGACCCGGTTCACCAGGGAAGGCTCCGGTAGGTCTTATTTGAATATTTCAGGCCTTTTCTACAGAATGGCACCCCCTTCGACTTTCGGGGACTGGTGGACCCCTCACACAACACCGGCAAAGACGTGCGTGGCGCTTTCCGGTTCTATGGGTTTTAAAAATACACTGACACTGGGAGGCTGTGGAAATGCTCTTCGGGTACGCATTGGCCAAGATTGGGGTTCAGGGAACCTATGACGTGCCGGTGGCACCCCAAAAGGTCAACGGTAGAAACCGCATGTTTAACATTGGAGTCTATGGTAAACTTGGTCAAATTGGGGGGCTGATATTTCCTCAACTGTTGGGGTTAGGAACACCAAACGTGGCACACTTATAGGGGAGACAATGAACTACATATGATCCAAATTTGAGATGCCTAGACCCTACGGTTGGCCCGTAACCGTCTCCCAAAGACGGCACCCCTTGCTTCACTTTGCCGCCTAGGGGAAAAACTGCCGATATTGGGGCAAGTTTGAGCTCCGGTTTTCGGGGACCCACCAGGTGAAATCACACCAAACTTGGCACACTTGTAGGGGAGTGCCATGGCTATACGTGTAAGAAATTTTGGGTCCAGAGACCTGAAGGAAGGCTGGTACCGACTCCCCAAATTAGGCCCCTCACTTAACACAGGAGTCTATGGGGAAACCAGGCCAAATTGTGGCAGATTTCACTTATCGCTCAACCATTCGACAACCGGATGGGCTAGCGACACCAAACTTGCACCCCTTTTTTTCAAATATAACAGCTACACCTCATAAAAATTTGGAGGTTCGGGGACCCTTTACCGGGGCCACAATGTTGACTGTATTCACGGTACCGGTGCTCCCTGACCATGGATCACAAAATTACAAAACTTGGGGCTGATGTAGAAGCACTCTATGGGTACACCCACACCAAACTGGGGCCCGGTAACCCAACCGGAAACTTCCGGTAACCGGAACATGGCAATTTGAAACGGTGTAGCTCAGACCCGGTTCACCAGGGAAGGCTTCGGTAGGTCTTATTTGAATATTTCAGGCCTCTTCTACAGAATGGCACCCCCCTCGACTTTTGGGGACCGGTGGACAACTTACACAACACCGGCAAAGACGTGCGTGGCGCTCTCCAGTTTTATGGGTCTTAAAAATACACCGATACTGGGAGGCTGTGGGAATGCTCTTTGGGTACGCATTGGCCTAGATTGGGGTTCAGGGAACCTATGGCGGGCTAGTGGCACCCCAAAAGGTCAACTGGTAGAAACCACACGTTTAACATTGGAGTCTATGGTAAACTTGGTCAAATTGGGGGGCTGATATTTCCTCAGCTGTTGGGGTTAGGAACACCAAGTTTGATACACTTGTAGGGGAGACGATGCACTACATGTGATCCAAATTTGGGGTTCCTAAACCCTACAGTTGACCCGTAACCGTCTCCCAAAGACAGCACCCCTCGCTTCACTTTGCCGCCTAGGGGGAAAAACTGCCGATATTGGGGCGAATTTGAGCTCCAATTTCCGTGGACCCACCGAGTCAAATCACACCAAACTTGGCACACTTGTAGGGGAGAACCATGGCTACATGTGAAAGAAATTTAGGGTCCAGGGAACCGAAGAAAGGCCGGTACCGACTCGCCAAAATAGGCCCCCACTTCACATGCGAGTCTATAGGGGAACCAGGTCAAATTGTGGCGGATTTCACTTATCGCTCAACCATTCGATGACCAAATGATCTAGCAACATTAAACTTGCACTCCTTCTTTCCAGATAGCACAGCTACATCTCAAAAAAATTTGGAGGTTCGGGGACACTTTACTGGGGCCACAATGTTGACCGTCTTCACAGTACCGGTGCTCCCTGACCATGGGTCACAAAATTACAAAACTTGGGGGTGATGTAGAAGCACTCTATGGGTACCCCACACCAAACCGGGGCCCGGTACCTCAACCGGAACCTTCCGGTAACCGGAAAATGGCACTTTGAAACGGTGTAGCTCGGACCCGGTTCACCAGGGAAGGCTCCGGTTGGTCTTATTTGAATATTTCAGGCCTTTTCTACAGAAAGGAATCCCCTTCGACTTTTGGGGACCGGTGGACACCTTACACAACACCGGCAAAGACATGCGTGGCGCTCTCCAGTTCTATGGGTCTTAAAAATACACCGACACAGGGAGGCTGTGGGAATGCTCTTATGGTATACATTGGCCAAGATTGGGGTTCAGGTAACCTATGGCGGGCCAGTGGCACCCCAAAAGGTCAACTGGTAGAAACCGCACGTTTAACATTGGAGTCTATGGTAAACTTGGTCAAATTGGGGGGATATTTCCTCGGCTTTTGGGGTTAGGAACACTAAACTTGACACACTTGTAAGGGAGACGATGCACTACATGTGATCCAAATTTGGGGTTCCTAGACCCTACGGTTAGCCTGTAACCGTTTCCCAAAAACAGCACCCCTCGCTTCACTTTGCCGCCTAGGGGAAAAACTGCTGATATTGGGGCGAATTTGAGCTCCGGTTTCCGTGAACCCACCGGATCAAATCACACCAAACTTGGCACACTTGTAGGGGAGAGTCATGGCTACACGTGCAGAAAATTTCGGGTCCAGGGAACTGAAGGAAGGCCGGTACCGACTCCCCAAATTAGGCCCCTCACTTAACATAGGAGTCTATGGGGAAACCAGGCCAAATTGTGGCGGATTGCACTTATCGCTCAACCATTCGACGACCGGATGGGCTAGCGATACTAAACTTGCACCCCTTTTTCCCAAATATAACAGCTACACCTCATAAAAATTTGGAGGTTCGGGGACCCTTTACCGGGGCCACAATGTTGACTGTCTTCACAGTACCGGTGCTCACTGACCATGGGTCACAAAATTACAAAACTTGGGGGTGATGTAGAAGCTCTCTATGGGTAACACCACACCAAACCGGGGCCCGGTACCCCAACCGGACCCTGCCGGTAACCGAAAAATGGCACTTTAAAACGGTGTAGCTCAGACCCGGTTCACCGGGGAAGGCTCCGGTAGGTCTTATTTGAATATTTCAGGCCTTTTCTACAGAATGGCACCCCCCTCGACTTTCGGGACTGGTGGACCCCTCACACAACACCGGCAAAGACGTGCGTGGCGCTTTCCAGTTCTATGGGTTTTAAAAATACACTGACACTGGGAGGCTGTGGAAATGCTCTTCGGGTACACATTGGCCAAGATTGGGGTTCAGGGAACCTATGAAGTTCCGGTGGCACCCCAAAAGGTCAACGGTAGAAACCGCATGTTTAACATTGGAGTCTATGGTAAACTTGGTCAAATTGGGGGGCTGATATTTCCTCAACATTTAGGGTTAGGAACACCAAGTTTGATACACTTGTAGGGGAGACGATGCACTACATTTGATCCAAATTTGGGGTTCCTAAACCCTACAGTTGACCCGTAACCGTCTCCCAAAGACACCACCCCTCGCTTCACTTTGCCGCCTAGGGGGAAAAACTGCCGATATTGGGGCGAATTTGAGCTCCAATTTCCGTGGACCCACCGAGTCAAATCACACCAAACTTGGCACACTTGTAGGGGAGAACCATGGCTACATGTGAAAGAAATTTAGGGTCCAGGGAACCGAAGAAAGGCCGGTACCGACTCGCCAAAATAGGCCCCCACTTCACATGCGAGTCTATAGGGGAACCAGGTCAAATTGTGGCGGATTTCACTTATCGCTCAACCATTCGATGACCAAATGATTTAGCAACATTAAACTTGCACTCCTTCTTTCCAGATAGCACAGCTACATCTCAAAAAAATTTGGAGGTTCGGGGACACTTTACCGGGGCCACAATGTTGACCGTCTTCACAGTACCGGTGCTCCCTGACCATGGGTCACAAAATTACAAAACTTGGGGGTGATGTAGAAGCACTCTATGGGTACCCCACACCAAACCGGGGCCCGGTACCTCAACCGGAACCTTACGGTAACCGGAAAATGGCACTTTGAAACGGTGTAGCTCGGACCCGGTTCACCAGGGAAGGCTCCGGTTGGTCTTATTTGAATATTTCAGGCCTTTTCTACAGAAAGGAATCCCCTTCGACTTTTGGGGACCGGTGGACACCTTACACAACACCGGCAAAGACATGCGTGGCGCTCTCCAGTTCTGTGGGTCTTAAAAATACACCGACACAGGGAGGCTGTGGGAATGCTCTTATGGTATACATTGGCCAAGATTGTGGTTCAGGTAACCTATGGCGGGCCAGTGGCACCCCAAAAGGTCAACTGGTAGAAACCGCACGTTTAACATTGGAGTCTATGGTAAACTTGGTCAAATTGGGGGGATATTTCCTCGGCTTTTGGGGTTAGGAACACTAAACTTGACACACTTGTAAGGGAGACGATGCACTACAGGTGATCCAAATTTGGGGTTCCTACACCCTACGGTTAGCCTGTAACCGTTTCCCAAAAACAGCACCCCTCGCTTCACTTTGCCGCCTAGGGGAAAAACTGCTGATATTGGGGCGAATTTGAGCTCCGGTTTCCGTGAACCCACTGAATCAAATCACACCAAACTTGGCACACTTGTAGGGGAGAGTCATGGCTACACGTGCAGAAAATTTCGGGTCCAGGGAACTGAAGGAAGGCCGGTACCGACTCCCCAAATTAGGCCCCTCACTTAACATAGGAGTCTATGGGGAAACCAGGCCAAATTGTGGCGGATTGCACTTATCGCTCAACCATTCGACGACCGGATGGGCTAGCGATACCAAACTTGCACCCCTTTTTCCCAAATATAACAGCTACACCTCATAAAAATTTGGAGGTTCGGGGACCCTTTACCGGGGCCACAATGTTGACTGTCTTCACAGTACCGGTGCTCACTGACCATGGGTCACAAAATTACAAAACTTGGGGGTGATGTAGAAGCTCTCTATGGGTAACACCACACCAAACCGGGGCCCGGTACCCCAACCGGACCCTGCCGGTAACCGAAAAATGGCACTTTAAAACGGTGTAGCTCGGACCCGGTTCACCGGGGAAGGCTCCGGTAGGTCTTATTTGAATATTTCAGGCCTTTTCTACAGAATGGCACCCCCCTCGACTTTCGGGACTGGTGGACCCCTCACACAACACCGGCAAAGACGTGCGTGGCGCTTTCCAGTTCTATGGGTTTTAAAAATACACTGACACTGGGAGGCTGTGGAAATGCTCTTCGGGTACGCATTGGCCAAGATTGGGGTTCAGGGAACCTATGAAGTTCCGGTGGCACCCCAAAAGGTCAACGGTAGAAACCGCATGTTTAACATTGGAGTCTATGGTAAACTTGGTCAAATTGGGGGGCTGATATTTCCTCAACATTTAGGGTTAGGAACACCAAACGTGACACACTAATAGGGGAGACAATGCACTACATATGATCCAAATTTGAGATGCCTAGACCCTACGGTTGGCCCGTAACCGTCTCCCAAAGATGGCACCCCTTGCTTCACTTTGCCGCCTAGGGGAAAAACTGCCGATATTGGGGCAAGTTTGAGCTCCGGTTTCCGGGGACCCACCAAGTCAAATCACACCAAACTTGGCACACTTGTAGGGGAGTGCCATAACTATACGTGCAAGAAATTTCGGGTCCAGAGACCTGAAGGAAGGCCAGTACCGACTCCCCAAATTAGGCCCCTCACTTAACACAGGAGTCTATGGGGAAACCAGGCCAAATTGTGGCAGATTTCACTTATCGCTCAACCATTCGACAACCGGATGGGCTAGCGACACCAAACTTGCACCCCTTTTTTTCAAATATAACAGCTACACCTCATAAAAATTTGGAGGTTCGGGGACCCTTTACCGGGGCCACAATGTTGACTGTCTTCACGGTACCGGTGCTCCCTGACCATGGATCACAAAATTACAAAACTTGGGGGTGATGTAGAAGCACTCTATGGGTACACCCACACCAAACTGGGGCCCGGTAACCCAACCGGAAACTTCCGGTAACCGGAACATGGCAATTTGAAACGGTGTAGCTCGGACCCGGTTCACCAGGAAAGGCTCCGGTAGGTCTTATTTGAATATTTCAGGCCTTTTCTACAGAATGGCACCCCCCTCGACTTTTGGGGACCGGTGGACAACTTACACAACACCGGCAAAGACGTGCGTGGCGCTCTCCAGTTTTATGGGTCTTAAAAATACACCGATACTGGGAGGCTGTGGGAATGCTCTTTGGGTACGCATTGGCCTAGATTGGGGTTCAGGGAACCTATGGCGGGCTAGTGGCACCCCAAAAGGTCAACTGGTAGAAACCACACGTTTAACATTGGAGTCTATGGTAAACTTGGTCAAATTGGGGGGCTGATATTTCCTCAGCTGTTGGGGTTAGGAACACCAAGTTTGATACACTTGTAGGGGAGACGATGCACTACATGTGATCCAAATTTGGGGTTCCTAAACCCCTACGGTTGACCCGTAACCGTCTCCCAAAGACAGCACCCCTCGCTTCACTTTGCCGCCTAGGGGAAAAACTGCCGATATTGGGGCGAATTTGAGCTCTAATTTCCGTGGACCCACCGAGTCAAATCACACCAAACTTGGCACGCTTGTAGGGGAGAACCATGGCTACATGTGCAAGAAATTTAGGGTCTAGGGAACCGAAGAAAGGCCGGTACCGACTCGCCAAAATAGGCCCTCACTTCACATGCGAGTCTATAGGGGAACCAGGTCAAATTGTGGCGGATTTCACTTATTGCTCAACCATTCGATGACCAAATGATCTAGCAACATTAAACTTGCACTCCTTCTTTCCAGATAGCACAGCTACATCTCAAAAAAATTTGGAGGTTCGGGGACACTTTACTGGGGCCACAATGTTGACCGTCTTCACAGTACCGGTGCTCCCTGACCATGGGTCACAAAATTACAAAACTTATGGGTGATGTAGAAGCACTCTATGGGTACCCCACACCAAACCGGGGCCCGGTACCTCAACCGGAACCTTCCGGTAACCGGAAAATGGCACTTTGAAATGGTGTAGCTCGGACCCGGTTCACCAGGGAAGGCTCCTTTAGGTCTTATTTGAATATTTCAGGCCTTTTCTACAGAATGGCACCCCCCTCGACTTTCGGGGACCGGTGGCCCCCTCACACAACACCAACAAATATGTGCGTGGCGCTCTCCGGTTCTATGGGTCTTAAAAATACACCGACACTGGGAAGTTGTGGGAATGCTCTTCGGGTACGCATTGTCCAAGAATGGGGTTCAGGGAACCTATGGCGGGCCGGTGGCACCCCAAAAGGTCAACTGGTAGAAACCGCACGTTTAACATTGTAGTCTATGGTAAACTTGGTCAAATTGGGGGGCTGATATTTCCTCAGCTGTTGGGGTTAGGAACACCAAACATGGCACACTTATAGGGGAGATGATGCACTACATATGATCCAATTTTGAGATTCCTACACCCTACGGTTGGCCCGTAACCATCTCCCAAAGACGGCATCCCTCGCTTCACTTTGCCGCCTAGGGGAAAAACTGCCGATATTGGGGCAAGTTTGAGCTCCGGTTTCTGGGGACCCACCAAGTCAAATCACACCAAACTTAGCACACTTGTAGGGGAGAGCCATGGCTACACGTGCAAGAAATTTCGGGTCCAGGGATCTGAAGGAAGGCCAGTACCGACTCCCCAAATTAGGCCCCTCACTTAACATAGGAGCCTATTCGACATTCGACAACCGGATGGGCTAGTGACAACAAACTTGCACCCCTTTTTCTCAAATATAACAGCTACAACTTATAAAAATTTGGAGGTTCGGGGACCCTTTACCAGGGCCACAATGTTGACTGTCTTCACGGTACCGGTGCTCCATGACCATGGGTCACAAAATTACAAAACTTGGGGGTGATGTAGAAGCATTCTGTGGGTACCGCAACACCAAACCGGGGCCCGGTACCCCAACCGGAAACTTCCGGTAACCGGAAAATGGCACTTTGAAATGGTGTAGCTCGGACCCAGTTCACCAGGGAAGGCTCTAATAGGTCTTATTTGAATATGTCAGGCCTTTTCTACAGAATGGCTCCCCCCTCGACTTTCGGGGACCGGTGGCCCACTGTCAGGAGACTAGTAGACCAGACTGTGTGGACTGCACAGAGGAGACCAGAAACACATGTAAGTGAAATGGTGTTTATTAACAAGTGATAAGTGACAGGAACAAACAGTGCAAA